>NW_015166437.1:218188-224233 GCF_001447785.1 Gekko japonicus | reverse complement strand
CTTCCTCCCTCCCTCCCTTCCTCCCATTTGCTTTCTATTTTTCTCTTTCTCTCTTTCTTTCTACCTCTTTCCTTCTTTCTTTCCACCTCTCTCTCTCTTTCTCTCTCAGACAAATAAATATCATTACCAAGATCTGTTTTTACCCCTTTGGCTTTTATTTTTGGCAGTCTCATTTAATGTTAATAAAAAAGCAAATTTGCATATTTTAAAATAATAACGTGTTTGTAATACCTGTTCATGTATTGCAGCTCTCAGATATTCTATGTGGCTCTTACACAGAGCACGTTTGGCCACTCCTGCTCTAACTATTAGTGCCAGGAGGCAACATCAGGGGAAGGTTTGGCCTCGGTGCCCTGCTGTTGGCTCTCCCGAGGAACTGGTTGGCCACTGTGCTCTTATGACTTGGGAGCATTCAGTATGTGCTCTAGCCACAGAACTGTCAGGTAATTCATACCCACACAATTGCACCCCACAGTCTCTGTAATCTAGGTATCCTTTATAATTTTATAAATATATACTCTCTCTCTCTCTCTCTCTCTCTCTCTCTCTCTCTCTCTCTCTCTCACACACACACACACACACACACACACACACACACACACACACACACACAGAGTTTTGTCCAGAAGGCAATTCTCTCCTTAGAAGAAGGCAATTTTTGATGACCCATAAAAGTTAGAATGTAATTCATTTATTTTTGTTAGCTTTAATTCCAACTGTGACCATCACTGCTCACTGCAATTTAACACATGCTGCACACTTTAATACAGCTGAAGCAATGGGGCTCTAGATCCTTTGAACAAATGACCATATTGAATGGCCCGTTTGAGTGACTAGGTTTTCAGTTTTAAGGCTTTTAAAAAATATTATTACTGAGGCAAGGGACTCTATGTGAAAAAGCCATTTAAAATGTGTCTTTGGGGACTTGGTGCTAAAAAAAGGGTAGACTGTTTTTTGGCTTTATTCCCCAAATACCAAACATGCTAAATTGACATGCTTATTTAGTAATATTTATCCTATCCACATAAACCCTTTCTTAAATAAAGCAGGTTGAATCTAGTGTTTCTGTTCCACTAAGTAAATCTTAGTGCAATCCTACCAAACTTGCTTGATGTGCAAACCCCGGCCGGGGAAGCCACCAGGACTATAAAAGCCCCTCCACACCCCGAGCCGTCCTTGGGAGGTCGTATTGATGGACTTTATCACCGACCTCCCTCCAAGCAAAGGGAAAATGGTGATTTGGGTGGTGGTGGATTTATTTTCTAAGCAAGCACATTTTGTCCCATTTGCCAGACTCCCTACTGCCCGTTCCCTTGCTAAGATGTTTATCCAACAATATGCAGATAATAGTTACAAGAATGGGCACAGTAATAAGACCAATGAAAAAAGGAAAAAGAACTGTGACAATTTAGTGCTTGGTAATATATTCATAAATCATAATATACAATAACAGAAAATAAGTAATATATATAGTGAATGTAGACGGTGGTCTCCGGAATGGTGTGCCGTTTCGACAATGATCTTCTTCTGAACAAGGATGTGTACATAAACTGTCTTTCAACAATTCATTTCTCTTGGTGACATATTGAAAATACACTGTTGATTCACTTCATCATAAAGCTATGCTTACAGCTATGTTCTTCAATGGGCTTCAGCAATTATACATTCACTATATATATTACTTATTTTCTGTTATTGTATATTATGATTTATGAATATATTACCAAGCACTAAATTGTCACAGTTCTTTTTTCCTTTTTCATAAGATGTTTATCCAGCATGTTATCAGACTGCACCCCCCCGCAAGGTGGTTTTGGGCCACGGACCCCAGTGTGTGGCAAAATGTTTTGGGGGACTGATGACTGCCTTAGGGCCCAAACGAGCTCTCAGTAGCGCTTATCACCCAGAAACTGACAGGCAAACAGAATGGGTGAATCAGACTTTGGAACAGTCTCTTTGTTGTTTCAGTAATTACCAACAGGATGATTGGGTTGACTTACTGCCGTTTGCATAATATTGTTACAATAACGCGGTGCATTCGTCTACAGGTGTTTCTCCTTTCCAGGCAGTGTATGGCTATGAAGGGGCACCCCTCCTGTTCCTGGATGCTCCGACATTGCCTGGGGGGAGGTGGCTGACTGGTGTAAGGACTTAAGAAACGCATGGCCCCTGGTGGTGGAATCCCTCAGTGTGGCTAAGGCCGCCTATAAGATGCAAGCCAATAAAAAATGAACCGTGGGGTGGGAGATTCAACCGGGGGATTCTGTGTATGTCTCCACCAAAAACATCAAAGGATTGCAGCCCAGCAGGAAGTTGGGGTGGAAGTATGTGGGCCTGTATAAAGTTATTCTAAAGATAAATGATGTGACTGTGGAGCTGGCCCTTCCTAAAAACCTTAAACATCTGCATCCTGTTTTTCACTTCACTCTCTCAAAGAGAGATCCGGGGCCCAATGTCTGGTGTCCTCAAAGGTCTGTGTCGCCCCCCCCCCCCAATGGTGCACGGCGAGCAACATTTTGACAACTCCCGCATCCTGGATTTGAAGATAATGTGGGGCCATCTGTTCTACTTAGTGGAGTGATCGGATTTTGGTCCTGAACAACAGGAGTGGGTGGAGGCCATTTGGTCCGGGACTTTCATGCCTCTTTTCCTGGGAAAGCTGGGGGAGGGGCTTTTGGGAGGGCAGAATGTCTGCTGAAGCTGCCATACCTTGGAATGTAGGAGGGGGTGCCTGGCCTTTGTGTTCCTCCATCCACCCCAGCACCCTCCTCCACCCCCGCGTCTCCGCCGCCTTTGCTCTCTGCCTAGTGGCCTTGAAGGCTTGGCTCTCCCTCATCCACTTTTCCTGCTGGGAGCCTAACTGCTGCTTTTTGTCTGCACTTGTAGGTGCTTTCCTATTGGGTTTGTGATATCAGGGGGTCTGGTTTGAAGGGGGTATATCTGTAACCACCATTTTGCCTTTGGTTATTTCTGACTCAAGTATTCATGGTCCCACCAGTACTAACCTCAATAAACTGGACTTTATCAAGGAATGTTGACGAGTGTTTGATTGGGAAGCCTGACAACCCACAGCAGGGTGTGCTGTCAAGTTGGCATGCCCTGCAACACTTCAAAGTAGTATAGTGAAAGCCGGTGCGATATTGCTCTAAGCTACGAGTCTGTCTGCAGCCCAGGGGAAGTTACATTCTACTGTGCTAGCTGTCAGAGACTTCCCGCTGCCGCCCCCCACATTTTATTTATTTATTTATTTACTTACTTGGGCTTTTACCCCGGCCTCCCGCCGAAGCGGCTCAGGGTGGCTTACAACAATTTAAAACAACATACAATATAAAACCAGCAAATACAGATATAAAATACAATAAATACAGTTTTGTCCCCCTAATCCACCTCTCTCCAAAGCTTTGCTGTTTGAAGCAGTACACTTACTTTATTAGATATGCTTAGAAAATTCAAAATAAATCAATTATTTGCCATTTCAGCCAATCACATGACTTCTCCACCTCTATGTGCTCCCAGGAGACCAAGGCCCCACAATACTGCCCCTCACCTTGGCAGAATTACACAAGATATGACCTCACTTCAAACTCATTGGTCACCAAGAAACAGTTGATGAAGTGTGCATGCAAACAAAAGCTTCTACCCAGGATTAAACTTTGTTGGTCTCAAAGGGACCACTGGACTCAAACTTTGTTCTGTTATTCAGACCAACACGGCTGCCCATCTGAATCCTTCATTCTAGTTTGTTTTTTATATTATGAAAAATCTTTGTCACATGGCTAAACACAACCATTGTTGGGCCAGCATGGGGCCATAATGGGGTTAATCTCATGTGCAACATTTGCAAAATGTGTTGCTCTTGCATGCCAAAATTTGACAATTGGAATGACTGTAAAAATGGCATTTGAAACAGTGGACCGCAGTGCAATCATGCAAGTACTTTCCTAGGAGCAAGTCCAATTGAATAGACCTGAGTAGGATCCTGAGTAGAGATTGAAGATTTTTTTGCAACTGTCCATGGGCAAAGCCATGTGTTGCAATCATTTCAGGGTATGTCTTAACTTTCTTTAAAATATGAACCCGCTGATACTGCACACCGCATAAACTTCCTCAGATAATCAACTCGTAGTCTCCTCTGTTGGAGACATTGCACACAAGTAGGAACATATGTGCACTGCTGGTGGCAATGTACAAAAATACAACATTTTTGGCAAGAAGTACTGTCTCAGATATCTTTAATTACTGGCAATGTAGTCCCTTCCCCCCCTGAAGTGTTATTTTTAAACCACTGGCCTGATGCAACAATTCCATGTATTACAAAGGAGCTCATTTCCACTCTTTTGGTAGCAGCAAAATTAGCTACCGCCTTAATTTGGAAAAAGCCTGTTGCACCGACCATATAATTGATATTTCTGTATATTCCACATCTGATAATGTAATGAGTTTAGCGTCTTTATGAGAATCTGTATTTCCCTATTATATATACTGACTTTATTGCGCATTTCTATATGTAGGCGATTTTCTATACGTGATTCATACTATGATATTGAAAATATGTCCATGATGATACTTTGGCTGAAGAAAAGTTTAATTACTTGAAATAGATCAATAATTAATCCAAATATCTCATCCCATTTTGGATTCTTCACATGGACATTGGCCTCTCCACATGGACATCCCAGATTAGTCCAGATTGGGTCCTTTACACGAATACTTCAGACAGGATTTTCTGGACTGGACCTTGCAGATAAGATTTCTCTTGGACTGTTTTGGAGTAACCAGTTTTATGGACTCTATTAGAAATAATTTGATAAGATATTACATATTTTGTGTGTTGATTATTCCTATATAATATATGAATGCAATTATATGCAATAACTGATCTTGAAAATTTTGAAATGACTTTGAGAACATGGAAATAATGCAGCGCATGATGATAATAAGAACACAATTTTAGTCTTATATTCTTTATATCAGAGTTTTTGATTATGCTTTGCATCACAGATTTTGGTTCCCATTTCTTAGTGACTTTCGTAAGATCTGGGAGCAGTATGTGATGGAGAAAATCACTTGATCAAACACACAAGTATGAATCGCATCCCTCACACTCCAGCTTTGATGAGAAATGCTTGGTTGCATTAGATTACTTGTCTGAACATGAGGTAGTTCAAAAAAACTTAAAATCTCTAAATCTGTCATAATGGCATCTGTGTTCATATAGTGTTCTGCTTGATAGCATTTTAAATGTATTACTGTTTAGTGATGAGTATTGTCTGAGAATTCTTGTAAGGGTTTTGATGATAATGTATTGTTGTGTTAACTTGAGTTGTTGTTTTTTTCTTTATAATTGGTTTGCTGTATTGTTGGAAGTTGTATTGAAATAATAAGATATTATTTTAAATAATTGTAAACCCATTCTTCATTAAATCACACAAACCCCAGTGTTTGACAATAAATAAGAGAAGCAGAGAGAGAGAGACAGAGACAGAGAGAGACAGAGAGAGACAGAGAGAGACAAAGAGAGATAGAGAGAGAGAAGCCAAAAAATCGGATCGTATGATGGACAGATAAGAGATCAAGCCATCAATGTCAGGCACAAAAAACAGAATCTTTCTAACATCCTTATGAACATGCTTTTCCACGTGGGGTGGGGGTGACTTGTGATGTGAAAATGTTCCTACGGCTGAACGTTCTTCAAACAGAGAAAGTTTTAAATAAAAATAGAAGGTTGTCGCTATGGCGATTGGATTTCGATTGAAAACTTTCCTTTTCATTGCTTAAAGACAACACAGCTGCATTGTCTTTTTTGTGTGTGTCTTTAACACCTCCTCTTGAGTTTTCACAGGTATAGCCCGTTATGCTACTTTGTATTTTGTTGGTCTGACACAGCTACACAGTTTGAATCTCGTATGGAGCTGCTTTGGTCCTCTCTCTGGAATTCCATGAGTGCAACACCTAGAACTGAACCCTGTAGCACCTTAGAAATGAAAAACATTTTGGGGGGTATGAACTTCCTGAGAGGCAAAGCAACCTTCTTCAGATAACAAC
>NW_015166437.1:200175-218131 GCF_001447785.1 Gekko japonicus | reverse complement strand
TTTACAATTGAAGTCAGTCCCATTCTTTCAAAAAGCTAAACATTCTGAATTTTACCAAGCTTAGTCTTGTCATATCCCAGATCCAAAAGCACTTGCCCTTACAGATAAATCACATATTTTGAACAGCAAGTAATCAATGAAACACTGGAACCAAAAGTATACCTATGCATTATTTCTACCAAGTCCGTATTTCTGTTGTCTCAACTTCAAAGCACCTCTGGCTTTTAAAAGAATGCCCCGCTGAATTAAATTTCCACAGAAAGCAATAAGGCAATCAAAACTTATCTGAAACTAGCTTTAGGGCTGGGGATCAAGCCACAAGATTTCATGCACCATCTCATTCCTTTCTATTGGATTTCAGCATTGTGTGAGACCATCAGCAACCTATGTTAAAATGAACTCAAACACCGCACTGAGTAGCGTTGCCTCTGTGTCACAGTTGCTGTTATGGGTATTTCCAGGGGTCGTTTCGTAGAAAAAGAGCTAGGGGAACTCATTAGCATAACTCATTAGCATATGCCACACCCCCTGACATCACCGGAGGTGTGTCATAAGGCCACACCCCCTGACATCACCGGAAGTGTGTCATAAGGCCACACACCCCACCCCCAACGGTCCCGGCTGCCGCCCCCGGCCTTGCAGCTCCACTGTCGAGCCCCATGAGGGGCCCAGCGCTGGACCTGCAAGGCCGACGGGAGTGCAAGGAAGCCCCGCGAAGGCCCTCCCTGGCCCCAGGCAGGCAGGGGTGGGGAGAGGCAGGGAGGAAGCAACTTACCCTCCCTCTTCTCCTGCCTCCTCCTGGCTGAATGAGGGCCGGAAGTGGGGCGGCCGGAAGCAGGGGGCGGGGCTTCGTCATGTGCCCCAGCCCCCCATACCTCACCCGGGGGAACTGCGATCCCCCGCGATCCCCCCCCTGAAATGACCTCTGGGTATTTCATATGCTAGGGTCACAGGCAGATTGTGACTTGGTAAATAATTGACATTTGTCTTTCGTGTATCACAGGAGCACTTTGTCATGTGACAGCATGTAGAAGTTAAGAGCAGCAGACTCTAATCTGGAGAAATGGGTTTGATTCTCTGCTCTTCCACATGAAGCCTACTGGTTCTCTCAGAACTCTCCCAGCCCCACCTGCCTCACAAGGTGCCTGTTGTGGAGAGAGGAAGATAAGGCAATTGTAAGCCACTTTGAGACTCTTTAGAGTAGACAAAAGTGGTGTAAAAAACCCTTTCTCACAATACAATGATTGATTGATTGATTGATTGATTGATTATCTTCCATGTCTCAGCTCACATGAGATAAGACCTCACCCCTTCCCAAATACTCTGGCATGTTTAAGGGGGTTTGAACAGAAGATGTGTGTTCCAAGATCTCATAGTATGTATAAGATAATAAATAGCAAGAATCTCTCTTGTTGCTACAGATAATATCACTGATATCCCTTACCTTTGTCAAACCACAGCACAAATGAGAGCATCGGGATATTGAGGCTATTGACAATCTGTTCCCTAGAGGTTCTGGAATATTTGCCTCTGGCAAGTTTGAGGGGTAGTGTTGCCAACTCTGGGTGGGGAAATACTTGGAGATGAACTCAGGGTGGAGCCTGTAGAGGGAAGGGTTTGGAGAAGGGAGGGACCTCAGCAGGGTATAATGCCACAGAGTCCACCCTCCAAAGCAGCCATTTTCTCCAGGGAACTGGTCTTGGTCATCTGGAGTTTAATTGTAATAGCAGATCTCCAGGCCCCACCTGGAGGGTGGAGCAGACTTGTGCATAAAGTTGTCAACTTGGGTTGCCAGTCCCCAGGTCCCAGTGGGGGTTCCCCTGCTTTTCGGGGCTTCAGCCTCCCATCGGCCAGCTGGCCAGTGGGGAAACCCCACCTGCAAACGACCACACGGACAGTCAACCGGAAGTGTTGTTATCACATCAGGGATGTCACGCGGGACGCTTTGGTTTGAGGGCAAAACTCTATGGTAAATTTGACCTCAAACCAGAGCATCACCATGCAACATCACCAACACGATGTCACTTCCGGTTGACATCATCGCATCGGGGATATCCTGGAACGCCCCCCAAATCCCCCCGCTGGCACAGTGAGGGGACTTAGCAACCCCATCTCCCACTATTACAATTGATCTCCAGACTACAGAGACCACTTCCCCTGGAGAAAATAGCTGCTTTGGAGGGTGGACTCTATGGCATTGTAATCCGCTGAGCTCCCCACCTTCTCCAGGCTCCACTCCCCAGTTTTCCAGGTATTTCCCCACCCAGAGCTGGCAACTCTCCTTGTGGACACTAACCAGGGCTTTTTTTTGTAGAAAAAGCCCAGCAGGAACTCATTAGCATAATAGGCCATACCCAACACCAGAAATTCATTTGCTTATTAGGACACACCCCTGGCAGCACAGCTCATTACCATATTAGGCCACACACCCCATGTTCGCAGAAGTGTGGTCAATCCAGACACACTCACCTTTTGCTTCTTATTCTGTTTACCTTGTTTGTTGTCAAAACCCAGGGCTTTTTTTGGAGCAGGAACTCCTTTGCATGTTAGGCCACACACCCCTAATGTAGCCAGTCCTAATGAGTTTCTGCTGTTGGGTGTGGCCTGTTATGCTAATGCGTTCCTGCTGGGTGTGGCCAACTCGGGAGCCAGCCGGAACTCTGTTCCTGTGCGTTCCTGCCCAAAAATAGCCCTGACACTAATCTATACCCCAGGGTAATAAGACCCCAAATCTGATGGGGGGTGACAAAGGGGAATGTTCATACATGAAGTCCATGTGATCCTCCATGTAATCCTGTCTCCTAATTTCAAACCCTATATCGAAGTGTCGGCAACCACTCTGAATGAGTCGTCAGCTGTAGCCCCTTTGATAGGCAGCCTTGATGTGGGCTGGCTTTATCTTCCTCTACTAAAATCCTGAAGGATGTCTTTAGACAGACCCTGCGCTTCGTACAAGCATAATAATCCAACGAAGCACCTAAATACCACCAAGCTCTCATCAGCCCTGACATTTTCAAGTGAATTACAACAGCTGTTCTAAGTTAAAGGGAAAATTTTAATCAAATCCACCTTTGATAAGCAGGAAAGGCAAATATGACCAAGCTGTTAATGTACATGCCATTCCATCACAATGAAAGCGGAACGTTCTCGTGGAAATGGGGGCCCAGATATCTGAAAAACTGGGCATTCCTTTTTCAAATATCAGGCCAAGCCAGCCATCTCTCTGCCACCCCATCAGAACAGAACCTTATTCCATCATTTCAAATTGTCTTAAAACCCAACTTTCCTTCTTTTGAATGAAAAAAAATTAAAGGGTCAAGGGAGGGGGTTATGAATGAGAATACCACAGAAGCTAGTATGTCAGTGTCCCATCTGAGAATATAAACTATGTGTATAATCCATATTCCACTGAAATAATGGGGGGAATCTTTCACACCGAGAGTCAGTGTGGTGTAGTGTTTAAGAGCAGCAGACTCTAATCTGGAGAACTGGGTTTGATTCCCCACTCCTCCACAAGAAACCTGCTGGGTGACCTTGGGCCAGTCACAGTTCCCTCAGGACTCTCTCAGCCCCATCTTCCTTATAAGGTGTCTGTTGAGAGGAGAAGAAGGGAAAGACAATTGTAAACTGCTTTGAGACTCCTTAGGGCAGAGAAAAGTGGGGTATAAAACCCAACTCTTCTCATGGAACAACATGCTGTACTTGGTATCAGTTTGATAATGAAGGCAAAACCAGTCTTTTACACCTCTCATAAGGAATTCTGGACAAGGATGATTCTTCCATCCCATTCCTTTGTTGTTTCAAAATTAGTTCTGGGCTGCATTTCATCCCAACTTAACTTTGCTGCAGAGGAGGGGCGGTGGCTCTGTGGAAGAGCCTCTGCTTAGCAGGCAAAAGGTCCCAGGTTCAATCCCTGCCATCTCCAGTTAAAAGGACCAGGCAGTAGGTGATGGGAAAGACCTCTGCCTGAGACCCTGAAGAGTTGTTGTCAGTCTGGGGAGACAGTACTGACTTTGATGGACCAAGGGTCTGATACAGTAAAAGGCAGCTTCATGTGTGTCATGTGCATTTAGACAGGAAACTTTTTAAAATTAAATCTAAAATTGGAGCATGCATAGTTTGCTGTTTTTTTTTCTTCATTTTTTCAATATATTTAAGAACATAAGCAAAGCCAATGTTGGATCTGGCCAATGGCCCGTCCAGTCCCACACTCTGTCACACAGTGGCCAAGAGTACCAGGTACCATCAGGAGGTCCACCAGTGGGGCCAAGACACTAGAAGCCCTCCCAGTGTCGCTCCTCCCAAGCACCAAGAATACAGTGCATCTCCTGCCCCAGACCAAGAGTTCCTATCTATACCTTGTGGCTACTAGCTACTAATGGACCTCTGCTCCATATGTTTATCCAGTTCCCTTTTGAAGCCGTCCATGCTTGTAGCTGCCGCCACCTCCTGTGGCAGTGAATTCCATGTGTTAGTCACTCTTTGGGTGAAGAAGTACTTCCTTTTATCTGCTCTAACCCGACTGCTCAGCAATTTCATTGAGTGCCCACAAGTTCTGGTATTGTGAGAAAGGGAGAAAAGTACTTCTTTCTCTACCTGCTCTATCCCATACATTGCATTGATTTTTCTAAAGCAGTCCTGATACATTTCTTTGCTTATTTAGGAAATTTCTAATTTCTACATCTCTCCAGAAAACCAGCTGGAGGCGGCTTACACAATAAACTATGCTCATGTATATTACACAGTGATATTTCCGTGCTGTGCTGATTTACTGATACACAGCTACAGTCTGGTGCCTTGGTAAAATGTCACACACAAAAAAAGTCTTGACACAAATGGTACATACAGTTATATCAACATTGCTTTTGGGGGCTATGTTTTATGTGGAAATGTGCAGATGGTTATAGCAGAGAGGGGGGAAATGAATTAACTGAAGACAGTGAAGGCTGAGGCCATCCCCATGGGCACGTGCGTCTATGCAAAGTTCGGAAATAATAAATAAAACAATCGATTGTCTACTTCCAGCTTCCACTTTGGAAACAAGAGCCGGTGAGTTGGAACGCTTAAGGCAATTTGGAGGAGGTGAAATTCGGAAGCATCCCTGACCGTTGGCATCTTTTCAGAAGAGGAGAGATGTGTTCCTCTGAACTTGTGTGCAGAGCACACAGAGAGGCACCACAACCTTCCAAGGGGTTATTGCAACACAAAAGCAGGTCCCACAAACACGCACACACACACACATCTTGGAATAAACTATTGGTACTTTGCTAGGAATCAACAAGCCACCGTTTAAATCATGCTCCAGCAATGGAGACAGCAATGCTGATGATCCCAAAACCACATTCCAGGTATTTTCAATCTCCTCCTGACATTTTTGTCTGTTTGCGTTTAAGACCATTCTACACTCCTCCTGCCCAGTGAGTGCCAAGCTAACCTTGACCTACTTCGAAAGAACTGTCGGGCTGTCAGTCAGGTTTAAAAGAAGTCATTAAAAGCTGACGGAGGTACCTTCTGTCAGCTCGTGAAATCCCCTGTTGTACAAAACTGCCCTTCAAAAATGACACGGCAACTAATTAAAAGTAACTTGTTGAATCACAGCTGTGGCACCCACCAATCCCAACAACGGCTTGTTAAACATCCAGTATTGACCAGTAGTCCCCCCCCCTTTTGCTTTCCCAATAGTTAAAGCCCAAGAGGGAGAAACAGAACTGCCAAGGGCTGTTCATCAGAAAGCCCAATGCTATATCAAAAAAACCAAAACCCATGATAAAAAGGCATATAAGCAGAGATAGCTTATTTAAAATTTGGGAAAAGCTACGAAAGAGAATCAGCCCTACAATCCCACTAATAATATCACCAATAGATGCTTATTACAGCAATTACATAAGGAGAAACAATGATTTTATAACTTATGGGTCTTTATGCCCCTTGGGGCTAACTGGGGGGGGAGGGAAGAGAGTCAATTTTGCTTTGCTTGGAGGGCGGGGGGGGGCAAATCTACTGGTCCACACTGACACTTGCAGGCCATTGAAGCTCCCGGGTTTTGTTCCTCACTTGTCATGCTGACTCTAAGGAACTCTTAGGAACTCTGAATCTTATGGATTTCCCCAGCACCTTGCAGGGTGGCCCCTCCCAGCTGACTTTTCCAAACTGTTGCTCAAGTTGGAGCAGGATGATTGCATGGGCATACAGCTGCTGTAGCAGGGTGAGCTGTGAAAGGTTATTGCGATTGGCTGTGTTTACTAAGCTGGGTAAAAGTGAACTGTTAAAGGAAATCCCTTAGCTTTTGCTCTGTTTTAACAGTACAACCCACTCTTATGAAATATCAACTCGGCTTGACTTGACCGGTTAACTGCAGATTCCAGGCTTCACAGTTTTCTTTTCCTTTCTGTGATATGATAAACTCGCAAGGTGGCATCAAGACGTGGCAAGAGATTAAAGAAGAAGGAAAGGAGATAGAATGGTGGACATACTTTCAACTTGCTTCCAGATTAAAAAAAAATGATATCTGCACTAAGAGAGGAGTTATTAATGAACTTACTGATTTTGAAAAGATTGTCTCACAATCTAAAGACCATTTATTAGGAGGACGAAATTACAAGTTATCGCTTCAATATGATTCTGAAGGAGAACAGGTCAAACCCTGCATGATTAAATAGATGCAAAATTTCGGTGAGGAAATACAGTTTCAATGTTGGGAAAATCTACGGACTAAAGGTACTAGATCCACTGCTAGCCAAGCATTAAGAGAAAACTGGTACAAGGTGTTTTACCAATGGCACGTCACCCCAAAAGATATTGCATTCATTCAACTATTAAAGATGTAATCACTTTAATTATTAATAGATTATCACTAATTTTAGGAAAGTTCTTATTTATTCTTTAAAGAGAGAATCTATCCCAAAATTCTGTAATATTGATGTTTTATTGTCTGCTTCTGTATTTGAAATATGTAATACAGTTGAAAATACATCTGATTTTACTTGTATGTAACAACAACCACCTCAGATATGCAGACGATACCACTCTATGCAGACGATGCCACTCTAATGGCAGAAAGTGAAAAGGACCTAAAGAGCCTCTTGCTCAGAGTAAAAGAGGAGAGCGCAAAGGTTGGCTTGAAACTCAACATCAAAAAAAACTAAGATCATAGTATCCAACCCCTGGAGAAGACTCTTGAGAGTCCCCTGGATTGCAAGGAGATCAAATCAGTCAATCCTAAAAGAAATCAACCCTGACTGCTCCCTGGAAGGCCAGATACTGAAGCTGAAGCTCAAATACTTTGACCACAAAATGAGAAGGGAGCACTCACTGGAGAAGACCCTGATGCTGGGAAAGATTGAAGGTCAAAGAAGAAGGGGACAGCAAAGGATGAGATGGTTGGACAGTGTTATTGAGGCAACGAACATGAAATTAAACAAACTCCACAGCACGATGGAAGACTGTAGGGCCTGGCATGATGTGGTCCATGGGGTCGCGAAGAGTTGGACTCAACTGTGCGACTGAACAACAACAAAAAGCAACTCATAATATTTGAGAAACCTAATGAATCTATATTTTCCCTACCCCTTCTTCCCTTCTGTATCCCACCTTTTTTTTGAGAAAATAATAAAACATTTAAACAAAACAAACAACCGAAGTCCAATGCTTGCAGAGAAGTTCAAGCTTCCAAACTGATTTCCAGGATAGAATATACAAACTGTGTATCAGTGGGGAAGACTGATTTGTATTATACCTAGTGAAACCATTTGGGGAGAGTTTAGAGATTACCTTCAGCTACTCCCTGTTGCCCTGACCTGGATAGCCCAGGCTAGCCTGATCTTGTGAGATCTCATAAGGTAAACAGGGCCAGCCTTGGTTAATATTTGGATGGGAGACCACCAAGGACTACCAGAGTCACTATGCAGAGGCAGGCAATGGCAAACAAGCTCTGAATGTCTCTTGCCTTGAAAACTCCATGGGGTGGCCATAAGTCAGCTGTGACTTTATGGCAAAGAAAACCAACAACCCTCTCTGTTGACCATAATCCCTTTGTTTTGTCCCCCCCCCCCTTGAACAAATCTTTGATTGATTTAAACTGAGATTAAACAGAGGTTTAGGGCTGATAGACATGATACAAAGATGTGTTCCCTTCCAGGCTCCACAGTCCTTTGCAGTTCTATTTCTTCCTCTAGGGCTTCAACTAGGGATGGGCACAAACCGGGAAAAATGGAGGTTTGGGGAGGTTCTGGGTTTTCATGAACCCCGAACCATGAACTTCCACAAACTTCTCAATTCCACAAATCAGTTTGTGGTTTGGAAAGTTCATGGGGCTAAAGCCCCATTCGGAAGTGAGCTCCGAAGGCATTTAAATGCCTTCAGAGCCCACCTCCAGGCCCCACCTTCAGAGCTCTGTCGAGTAGGTCAACTGAGCTCCCAGAGTGAGCTCTGAAGGCTTTTATAGGCCTTATATGTCCTTATATGGGCAGGTACCTACCAATCCAAACAACAGCTTGTTAAACATCCAGTATTGACCAGTAGGCTTTTTTCCTCCTTCCCAGTGGTTGAAGCTAGGGATGGGTGGTGGGCTCTGATGGCATTTAAATTGGGGCCATGTTGCCACAGAAGGAACTCTCCCACTCCTTCACCATCTTCCCAACCTGAAATGGTCCCAGGGAGCTGCCATTTACCCTGCTGGGGAAACTTATATACTGTTGGCTATATTTAAGTTTCCCCAATTAAGGAAATAGCAGCTCTGTGGCACCACCTCAGGTCAGGAAAACAGTGTGGGCCAGGAGAGGGGTGGCTTAAGTAAGCATCTTCTCCACACACACAATTGTCTCCATTTGAATCAGGCCCACACGCAGCTGGGCGGCAGGGAACCCCATAACTCAACCTTAGAAAACCCATTTGTAGGAAGGAAGAAAACCCATTTGCCCTGGGACATCATGGGGAACTGAGCTGGGTTCCGTGGCTTACCAAAGCCGAAGACTTAGCTGCCTTCCATGTTTGAGAAGAGAAGGAAGAGGAGCAGGTAGTATGGCAAAAACAACATTCACATCATCAGCAGCACATCTTGGTTTAATCACAGCTTATGGTCATGATGTCTGATTGTGGCCAATGAGTTTAGCATAGCAATGGCTAACATGGACATTTTAAAATATACATAATACATAATAAAGTACATATAATAATAAAACACTTCAAACTATTTAAATGAATTTGTTAAAACAATTCTTGAATGGTTTTTATTTTGGTTTTGGAAGTTTTGTCCTTTCAATTTGATGGAGACTTTAAGCCAGAAAATACTCTTGAAAGGTTAGCATGTGTCAAATTGTAAAAGAAACTAAACCGTTTGGAAATGTGAGTCTCAAAGAGGTATTGCTGGATGGGGGGGGGAGAGACCATCCATCCATCATCTATCTATCTATCTATCTATCTATCTATCATCTATCTATCTATCTATCTATCTATCTATCTATCTATCTATCCATCTATCTATCCATCTATCTATCCATCTATCTATCCATCTATCTATCCATCTATCTATCCATCTATCTATCCATCTATCTATCCATCTATCTATCCATCTATCTATCCATCTATCTATCCATCTATCTATCCATCTATCTATCCATCTATCTATCCATCTATCTATCCATCTATCTATCCATCTATCTATCCATCTATCCATCCATCCATCCATCCATCATCCATCTATCCATCCATCCATCCATCCATCCATCTATCCATCTATCTTTTAGACTGATGGATCCTCCAATCCCGGAGGACTCAGGGCTCTAAGTGATAAATAGTGATAAAACATGTATCATAATAAAACAAAAACTATTTAAATAAATTTGTTAAAACAATTCTTGAATGGTGCTAATTCATCAGATTTTAGACTGTGTCATCACCATGAAGGGGGTGGGTGGGAGGAGGTAGGGAAAAAGGGGGAGGGAGTGCCAGCCAAAATGGCGCCTATAACTGTCCAAAGCCAAAAGCCTGATGGAACACCTCTGCCTTGCAGGCCCTGCGGAACTGCATCAGGTCTCACAGGGCACTCATGTCATTTGGCAGAGAGTTCTACTAAGTGGGAGCTATGGCTAAAAAAGCTCTGACACTGGTCGAGGACAGCCAGATGTCTCTCGTGTCGGGGATCACCAAAAAGTTGTTCTCAGTAGAGCATGGGGCTCTTTGGGTGACATACCAGAGGAGGTGGTCCCGAAAATACATGGGTCCCAGAACGCTCAAGGCCTTAAAGGTCAACACCAAAACCTAGTACTCCACTGGACGGCATCAGTGTACCCTCATGGGGGGCAACTGTCAAGGGCCAGGGCTTCTGGTCGGGCCCCCTGTGGCCGACCCCCATAACATGCCATTTCCCTCCCTGCTCATTTGTGAGTGCTTCGCCACCCATGTGTCCAGCTGCACACTCTGCCTAGTAATACCAGGGAAAGGGCTGTGGGCAGTGCAGATGGCTGTGAGTATGTGCAGTGGGAGGGCTGGTGAGCAGGGTAAGGAGGGATATACAGACAGGTGGTGGGACATGTGGGTGAATGGGTGGGAGGGGGACTCTCTATGCAAAATCTGGAACAGGCCGTTTATCCTGATCAGATCTATACAGGTACACATGGTATCAGAAACAACAGCATCCCTTCTTTTCACAACATCAATGTACCTGGTGGAATGGATATTCATTATATATGGAAGGTTGGATTTTATATCTACTCATTCCAAGGTTTTATATCAGCTCTTGATTTTATATCATGGTTTTATATCAACCCTTTCCAGTATTTAGTCTGTGCCTGGTCAGGCTTCAGAGGCCAAAATGTATACGGTCTGTCGATTATACAGCTTGTTCTGGCTAGGTATTGTTTTAATCCTTTGATTTTATTGCTCTACATTCTGTTAAAATGTATGTATTTTTAAAAAAATATTCGGTGTTAATCTTAGTATTTCATTCATTTTGGTTTGTTTCTTTTTTCTCTCAACCTCTTGGCTGCTTATTAATTTCAGGGTTGAGTTTCTTTCCTTTCCTTTTTCTTCTAGCTGGGGGATGGGCTCATACCTTCTCTCTTGTCAGTAGAATGACTGTAGGGGTTTAAAACAACCCACGGTATAAACACTTTCCACGTTCATACCACAGGAAGACCATTGTTAGTTCTTAACACATAAATAAACCCGGCATAAGAATGATGTACTGAATTAATTTTCCAGGCGTTTAATGGATAATTGAAAATTAATCTGGAATCCAAATCCATTTTATATGATTTCATATGCAAGCATCTATTGACTACATCCTATTTATTTATACAGTTACTTCTTTTATACGCCATCTTTCTCCCCAAGGGGGACCTACAGCAGTTTACACTATGATGTCTGGCCATCACTAATAATACGATAGAAACGATGAGTAGTTTTAAATTGAGTCAGTCAATTAAAAGCCATTTGAGGAATCTTGATTATAAGAGTATGCCGGTTAGAGCTCAGAGTATGTTCATCCTTTCAAGTTGGTATTCTTCCCCCAATAAAAACGCCAAACTACCTGCTTGAATGATCTCTTCCGAAGTATAGGAGGGCACTTATGCTTGCGCATTAGAACTCCTTACCATTGGCAGCATTGATAGGAAAGTTTAATGGTATTCCGTTCTCTAATAGATTCTACAGATGTGGTAATAATTGGGTTCGCTCTTTTGGGTTGGCCTGAATTTTCAGATATGAAAGCTGAAGCAGGACTCTATCTCTCTAGAAGCTGAATCTTCTCAGTTACTAAGAGATGAAGACAAACAAGTAACTTTGCATGTGGCTAAATTTTTGGTAGTAAACTCACGTTGCAACTCAGGTAGTAAACCTTAGGTTTACCGTGTTTACTGTGTGATGGCTTTTTGTTTATGACTTTTGTCATGAAAATAGTAATTAAGAAGAAGCTTACATTGCCTTACTCTCCTCCATTTCAGGCCCTGACCTGGATAGCCCAGGCTAGCCCAATCTCGCCAGATCTCAGAAGCTAAGCAGGGTCAGCCCTGGCTAGTATTTGGATGGGAGACCTCCAAGGAAGACCAGGGTCATGACGCGGAGGCAGGCAATGGCAAATCACCTCAGGACGTCTCTTGCCTTGCAAACCCCATGGGGATTGCCGTAAGTCAGCTGCGACATGATGGCCCTTTCCATTACCACCTCCATTTCATCCTCAAATTGATCCCGTGTGGTTGGGTAGGCGGATATTGTGCAGCTGGCCCAAGAGCATCCAGCAAGCTTCCATGGCAAAGTGGGAGTTTGAACTCGGGTCTCCCAGATCCTAGTCTGATACTCTAACTGCTGCACCAAACTGGCTCTCACCGTGCGCCAGAACTTGGAGGGCTTCGAGGATGCTACAGTCAGCAAAGCAGGGATAAGGCCTTTTCTGCAGCCCAGGAAGACACTGTATTGAGCCATGATGTCTGTTTGCAGCCTTTCCCAGAGGCCCTGAATGCTGGCGCAAGAGTTGGTAGGGCATCATCCTGGAAAATGCTCCACCAGCACCCAGAAAAGCTCTGGATCTACTGAACAGCCAACGAGTCAAAACAGGTTGTCACTGCACAGAGTTATCAGCTGTCTCCACATAGGGCGATTCTGCACCTGGCATTTGCTCCACATTTTCTCAACATCGAGGAAAAGGTGCAGCTCAAAACCACATTCAAATGCCCTGGGCCAACAGCATACTGACCACGAAGTCAACCCTGAATGGCCCTAAATCTATGCAGAAGGTACCATAAAATCCGATGATCAAAGGAGGTGAAAGCAGCATGCAGTGCAGAGGGGAATTTCTGTTCCAAGCAGTGTTCCCTCTAAGCTGAGTTAGTGTGAGTTAGCTCACAGTTTTTTAGCTTCTGGCTCACAGATTTTTGCCTTAACTCAGGAAGGATGGCTCCAGAGCAAACTAAGTTCTGCAGTAGTGAATTCACTTGCTCACAACTTTAATGCCAGTAGCTCACAAAGTAGAATTTTTGCTCACAAGACTCCACAGCTTAAAGGGAGCATTAGTTCCAAGGTGGGTTTGGTAAAACAACAGAGGGAAAAGTCAATGTAGAATTGCCCAGAGTCATCAGCCACGAACATCGAGGTGAGACCAGGTAATAAAGGCCCCGGTCTCACGGGAGGTTTTAGCCCGGAAGAGGGACGGATCGGGAGCACAGAAAATGGGCGCGAGCACACCGCAACATCTGGGAATCGGCATGCACCCGGCCCCGATCTGTCCCTTCAGGCTGGTAATGCGGATGAAAAAACCTGCAACGCCGCAGCAAGTGTGGCCGTCGGAGCGTTGGAGCACCCGTCTTCAGGAGCAATCCAGGCTCCCAGCCGAACTGCGCATGCGCATACATGCACAGTTTGGCTGCCTCGCTCCCCCTTCAGTGGCTTCCCTCCGGCATGTGATTGTGCCAGGGAGCAACTGCACGGTGGCTCAGGGGATCTATGTGATCCCGCCGCCGCGTGTCTCTTTTGGTGTGGCTCTAAAAAGCCGCACTTCGGCCGTGCTTTCTCCCCCCGTGTGGCAGGGGCCATAGAAAGTGCTCCCTCTCCATCAATGAATACACTGATGTATACAGGGATATTCATGCCAGCTGTAACCAAGTGTCTCATCAATGACTAATTTTCTAGGGTCCATTCTGTTGCACCTTCCATTGTTATGTGTTCTTCTTTTCTCAACTTGCAGGCAGATGTTGTCCAAAACTAATAATAATAATAAGTTGATCCAGTGGAATACAATACCAACTCAAAATTCTTACAACAGGGCAGTAACCCACTGATATCTAATGATCTCTGCATGCATCTTCCATTCTCCATCGGGGGGGGGGGAGGAACAGATTCCGGTTGATGCTGTCTTTTGACAGCTTTATCATTTATTTGACAGCCCCACTGAGGTCACAGGGACTGCTCAACACAACAGTTTGATGATTATATCCACAGGGACCCATCCCAATTGCCTCACGCCCACTGAGTAATTGTTTCTATTGATTTTTAGTGGGGTTATTGAACAAGCAAAGTAGAATTTCCAGATGAGCAAAGCCATCAGCCTCCAGCCGATCTCGAGCTCTGTAGCTGGGGAAGGCATTCAATGGATCTTCTCCAAGAAACCACTTCAGCATATGAGCAGCCTCCATTCAGATCAATGGAACCCATCATGGAATTACGTAAGACACACATTTCCTCACAGCTCTTTGGCACTTTAATTATCACGGCTGGGTTTTTTCCCCGAACTCTAAGAGCATCCTTTTCACTTGGAACACAACAAGAACTTCAAAATACAAAGTACACTTACCAAAGTATTTTAACTGCGGTGTTGCCAGGCACGTTAGATAAAATAAACACACTTCCTGTCTGACTGGCCATTTTATGGCCTTTCCCAACAAACTGCTGAGGTGAGGCAACATCCCACAGATTTTGTATTTCAGGCCACAACACAGGGATGAAGGACAGTGTAATGTAGGTGGTCCGAATTAGCCAAGCAGAGCGGGTATAGCCATATTTATTGCTGATGTTCATCATAAGGCCTCAGCCAGGCCTCCATCTTAGAACCATCTAGAGACAGGCACAACCAATTCCCCTCTCCCCACTCAGATATGCTTAGGCTTGCCAAGTCCCCCTGGGGGGTGGGGAAACCCCCACCCCAGAGGCCCGTTTCCCACCGGCGGCGGATCGGGCCCCGGGGGGAACTCCACCCTGACATGCGCGTCACCCGGAAGTGACGTGACCACGCCGGGCACACTGGGGGTGGGGCCACGGTCATCCAAGGGAAAACTCTACTAAACAGGAGTCCCCTGCTCCGGAGGAATTTACACTTGGCAACCCTAGATATGCTGCCCATTTATAATGCCCAACAGTGACTAACTAGGCCACTAGGTGGCAAGACCAACTGAACATATATTATAGACAGCACAGGCCAGACGAGGGACCAAATTCCAACCTAAACATTGCCTCCCCTCTCCCATCACGAGATGGATATATTTTTTCAGTCAGCATGGTGTAAGGGCTAAAGTGTTAAACTAGGATCAGGAAGACCCAGGTTTAAATCCCTTCTCTGCACTATGCAGGAAAAAAATCTATTGGTAGTCCCTGGCCCAAAACACATCTACTTAGCCTCAACCAGGGACAGAGTCTTTTCTACCTTGGCCCCAGCCTGGTGGAACATGCTCCCACCCAAGATCACACTCCCACCTGAGCTCAGGGCTCTTCAGGACTTATTACAGTTCTGTGGGGCCTGTAAAATGGAGCTGTTCTGCCAGGCCTTTGACTGAGGCTGTGGATGTTTAACCATCTCGGCCTCCCCTGCTCACAATAACTTATTATCTAACAACCTGCAGGAGGCACTATGGATTGCTCTAAAGTTCTTGCCTTTGTTTTAGTTGCCATCTTGTTTTGTTTGTTTTAATATGGACTTTGACTATATGTTTATTGCTTTTATCTCTTATATGTTGTGAGCTGACCTGAGCCCCTTTGTGAGATAGCGTGGGATATAAGCTTAGATAGATAAATAAATAAATAAAATTAATGGTCCTTGGCCTGCAGGATGCTTAACAGTTTTTCCAAAAACATTGGCTCAGCCAACAATGCTGTCCCCAGCAGACCAATGCTCCCCAGATGGCAAGCAGTTTAAGTGCTGAATGAAAACCACCATGATTTGCTGTAGACTCCTCAACAGTGCAGTAGGCAGAGCGAGCAAGTTGTGCATCCAGTGCGTTGTTCCAGGTGCCCAGTAATTTCATAGATTAGCTAGGGCCTTTTTGTTGTTACAAACCTTTTTGCAACTGGTGGGAGGGTTGCGGGTGGGGATATAGAGGGCTTCATAGCCAGCTTAAGCACTATGTCATTTCTAGTAAAAAAAAACAACAAAAACCTCAACATGACATAGGGTAGCTCCATGAACCACCAGAAAATCTATTGTAAAACCATAGTTTACCAAAAACTCTATCATAAAACCATAGAGTTTCCAGTGATTCCTAGAGCTACCCTATGCTACTTCCAGATTTTTACCAGAAGTGATGTAGTGCCACATGAGATCCTGCTGCCTTTTTTTTTTTTTTAATATCCCACCACTGCTAGGAGCAACATGAGCTGGGGGGAAGGTTTCCACTGAAGGCTTGGCCACCCTACCAGGGACACCTGTATACTGCTGCCCTTGTCAGTTTTTAGACGCCTAAGACTATTTGATTATCTCATGCCTTTGGTGGAGAACCGAACCATTTCCTTTTTATTGCTACTGCTGCAGTTATCAAACGAAAGAAAAGGGGGGGGGTGTTCCTCCCAAAGAAAATATAGTGCATGCTATTTCAGTTTGCTTCCTCTCTGTCTCTCTTTCCCCCCAGCGCATTCACAAGTTTTGTTTCCATTGCCAAAATGGAGAATTAAAAAAAAAAGCTGTAAATTTCTAGTTGTATCTGAAAGTAATCTTCCACCCTTGCACTGCTTTTAACCAGTGGAGATATTTTTGCTGTGGAGATTTATCCGTGCTGAGAAGTGCGTTGAGACGGCAAGAGAGGAATCACCCTGGGATCAGTTCAGCTTTATTGCTAGGCACGGAGAGCAGATTGCAGGCTCCTTCCTTGGGTTCCCCCCTCCACCTGTCTGCGCACAGGAACCATCACTTCCCATTCACCAGCCACAGAGGAGAAATGCCCTTAGGTCTGATAGATGGCTGGCAGAGTTTTCCAAATATTATTTTTTTAAAAAATACAGTAAGCTGGAGCTTTTCTTTCTTTCTTTCTTTCTTTCTTTCTCTCTCTCTCTCTCTCTCTCTCTCTCTCTCTCTCTCTCTCTCTCTCTCTCTCTCTCTTTCTTTCTTTCTTTCTTTCTTTCTTTCTTTCTTTCTTTCTTTCAAAACAGAGAATAATATTAGGGCATACTCCAGAAACTAAGCTGCCTTGAGCTAACAGGGATCCATTATTACTTGTGTTGCGCTCCCTAAGAAGTCTTTGTAGATGCAAGAATTGCAGACCCGTGGCTTCAATCTGCTCGAGCAATCAGGACCCATCCGGTATTGAACCAAATAATTTGAAAGCACAGATTTACCGCTTTATTTGGATCTATCCAGCTGCCCTGCTCCAAAGCAGGGCTTCACTAAATGTTTCAGGAAATGGACCCTAAGTGATCTTTTCCTATAAACCATCAGCAGGGGGGATCTTCTAAAACACCCCTAGAGCATGAACATTCAACATTACATTATCTCCAACATAAACTGCCAGAAGAGTCAAAAATAAGGTGAAACAAAGTTTTTAAAAATTGGGGGGGGGGACCCAAGATACCATCAATTCACATGTTCTAGTTTCTAGCTTGAACAGAGGTCTTTCCTGCAAGCAATTCCCAAATTAGCACGGTTGTTATGAATGCAATATATGTATTAATCAGATATCTTACATCCTTTTGGAACAGTGTGACCTAGAGTACTTCCAAGAATATACACTTTGCTTGGCAAATCACCAAGAATGGTGCAAGTGCCATTTGCCCTGGGATTCCTTCCACATGGTATGGCCCTATGATTTCAATGTACACCTCAAAAATACAAAGTGGGAATAAGAACATAAGAACATAAGAGAAGCCAATGTTGGATCAGGCCAATGGCCCATCCAGTCCAACACTCTGTCACACAGTGGCCAAAAATACCAGGTGCCATCAGGAGGTCCAGCAGTGGGGCCAGGATACGAGAAGCCCCCCCACTGTTGCCCCCCCAAGCACCAAGAATACAGAGCATCACTTGCCCCAGATGAGAGTTCCTATCTATACCTTGTGGCTATTAGCCACTGACAGACTTCTGCTCCATATCCTTATTCTATCCTTATTCTATTATCCAGTTTTTTTCCTCTGTGCGGATACTTATTTCCACCAACAGGGGGCTCACTCTCCCCCAACAGCTTTTCCTACATAGTAGGTAGACTTCCTGGGTTTGTAGAAAAATCCAAAAACTTGGCTGTTGGGTGGGAAGGAAATAGGGTTGCCAACT
>NW_015166437.1:182099-199336 GCF_001447785.1 Gekko japonicus | reverse complement strand
ACTGCTCAGCAATTTCATTGAGTGCCCACGAGTTCTTGTATTGTGAGAAAGGGAGAAAAGTACTTCTTTCTCAACCTGCTCTATCCCATGCATAATCTTATAAACCTCAATCATGTCACCCCTCAGCCATCATTTTCCAAGGAGTCCTTAAAAGGAAAATAAGCTCCTGGTGGTTAAACAAGAGATACACATTTCTCTCACATAGAAATTATACTCTGCTGGAGAAAGGGTCTGGTTTAGTGGATTTAGTGCATGCCAGGAGTGTTTATTGGGCTAGTGGATGTTCAAAATCAAAACCAAGGCACAGTGGAGGTATTTCTCTGTGAAGGTGGAGAGTACCTGAGAAATCCACACCACAACTAGCCATCTAGTACAGCACAGGGGTTGAGTTTAGACAGAGAGTGTTGTGTATTGTGACATCTAAAGGGAACGATTATAAAGGAACTAACCTAAATCTGAAATATATCATATGCAACTACGTATCCACCTGCATCAGCTTTTCCCTTGTACATATATTCCCTGCCTGTCTTTGTAAATAAAATTGCCAATTGGTTTTATTGTTCCCAGTCGCATGTGCCTCAGTGTCTGACAAAGTGAAGCATCTGACAAAGTTAAACCCCAAGAGTCATCGCATAAAAAGGGTGATGTTCATGAAAAACCAAGGAGATTAATATTTATAAAAAGGTCTCATCAATAAGTGGTTTGGTGTGTGACAGAAAGACGAACTGGGTGGGTTCCTGGTAAACAGTGTCAGAGTCAGTGAAAAATAAGACTGCTCCAGCCTGTGAAAGGTTAAAGGAACAAAACCCCTCATAACCTAAAATAAGGGAGTTTGTCACAGTCTACCTCCAAAATCTCCAGGAATTTCCCAACCCAGAGCTGGCACCCCTAACATTAGCTGTTCAACCCACACAGTTCAGATATGTAGCACTGTCAGCTATCCTCTGCACCCAGATGGCCAATGAGCACATTTAGGGCTTCTTGAAGGTAAAATATCACATGAAGAATGCTCTTCTATTTAAGGACCCTTCACATGGGGCAACAGAGGGCCCAAGGTGGATTTCCAAGGATTGCTGTTACTGTTGGTGCTATGGTTGTTGGAAGTGAAAATATCCATCCAGATAATACTCCGCCAGCATTAACAACTTCCTGTAGTGTGGTGTCGTGGTTAAGAGCGGTGGACTCCAGTTCTCCTGCAATTACAAATAACCTCCAGACCAGAGACATCCATTTGCTTGGAGAAAATGGCAGCTTCGGAGGGTGAACTTTATGGCATCACATCTCTGCTGATCTCCCTCCCCTCCCCAAACTCTGCCTTACCAAGGCTCAGGCCTCAAATCCCCAGGAATTTTCCCAACCTGGAGGTGGTAACCTTACCACTATCCCATATTATTTGAGTCTAATAACAATACTGCTCTACAGAACAGGTTTCTTTCACTTTACATAAAAGGGCTTTATATATGCTACTTAGTATCATTTACAATGATTATATCTTTCAGTACACCGAAAGGAGGGTTTTATGTGCTGGTGTTGAAAACAGTCAGTAAATAAAAGACTACACTGCCCCAGATCAGCGCTGATTCAGAGCTTCACAAATGTCCACTTAATGTCCAAGGTGAATTAATCGTTTTGCCAAGATACTGTTAAATGTAATAGCTGCAAAGCCAACATACACGACTATAGCATTACAAAACGCCACAAACAAAGACACAGAGACAGAACAGACTAATAAGATGACCAAATAAAAACAATGCAGTACATTACATAACTTTAATGAACTGTGCCCCCCTAAGACATGGTGCGAGGAGGGGCATTGAACATATGATTAAACTAATAGGATTATGCAAAAGAAGTTCCTAATGAAATGCCTGTAATTAATCTTTCTTAGTCTTGAGGCTTGCTTCTAATCATTCTTCCTGGGCTTAATTTGATTCAAGCAAAAACTAATTCTATTTGGAGGACATGCCTTACAACACCTTCCAATTTATGGAGACACTACAGCTCCTAATCTAGTTATACTCCGGCAGATGCTACAAAAATCCTTTACACAGCCCAGGTTTCTTCTGGCCGACAGTTGCCGGCTTTCATTCGGACTATTTCATCCCAGTTTTTCTTTTATGCCAACCCTAATCAAAAGGACAAAGGGAAACACTTCACGTTCACGTTATAACCTTAGAAACTGGATTTGTCGCAGTCTTAAAAAAATAAACAACGATTTGCAGACCCAATCTTATGCTTCTTTACTCAGAATTAAATCCCACTCATTTCCCAGGTACACTGGATTGCATTCTAATTTAAATTGCATTCTAATTTAAAGCACTACAAGTTTACTTGGAAGGATGTACACCTAGATCCTTTTGTTGTTTTACTTTCAGGTTGCTGTGTTTTCGGGATCACAGCCAAAGGAAGGAAGATTAAACCATTGCTCAATAAAATTAATTATTTCAAAAGCTAGGACTGTATGGGTGCATACAGCAGTGGTGTAGTGGTTAAGAGTGTTGGATCTGAATCTAGAGAACCAGGTTTGATTCCCTGCTCCTCCACATGAAGCCCGCTGGGTGGCCTTGGGCCAGTCACAGTTCTCTCAGAATTCTCTCAGCCCCACGTGCCTCATAAGTTGCCTGTTGTGGAGTGAGGAAGGGAAGGTGATGGTAAGATGCTTTGAGGTAGAGAAGAGCTGGGTATAAAAACCAACTCTTCTTCTTCTTCTTCCCTCCACCTCTGCATTAGCTGGAGAAATCCCTTTACAGGAGAGGTGACACTGACAGGCACTTTCAATCCCTTGTTTTTTCCTCTACAGGGAAGACGCTTCTCTGCTTCTGTAGTTCAGTAAAGGGCTTCACTGGGTTTTCTGCAGGACTGATATGATCTAAAGCTGGGGTCACTAAAATGGGGCCCATGGGCACCTATGGCTCCTACCAGCATCTTTTCTAGTGCCCACCAAGTGGGTGCTCATTTGCTAGCACTCAGTGGACGTAAGAACACAAGAGAAGCCAATGTTGGATCAGGCCAATGGACCATCCAGTCCAACAATGTCACACAGTGGCCAAAAATACCAGGTGCCAACAGGAGGTCCACCAGTGCCAAGATAATAATCATTTTCCTTTTGTCTCTGCAACAAGTTAGCCCCATTACTTTTGAGAGAAAACTGAAATGGGGTTTGACAAAGCAGTATTTGAGGGTTCGAGATGTAGCCACACCCCCATAAGTCTCATCATCCAGAATGTTGATAGCTGTACCTACGGTCGTCTTTCTTTGTGTCCCACACACATTAGGTGTTTCAAGGGGGCACTGGCAACTTTCCGAGTATGCTTCAGTTTGTTTTTGTTGTTGTTCAGTCGCACAGTCGAGTCCGACTCTTCGCGACCCCATGGATCATCTCCCACCAGGCCCTCCTGTCTTCCGCCGTCCTCTGAAGTTGACTCAATTTCATGTTCGTTGCATCAATGACACTGTCTAACCATCTCATCCTTTGCTGTCCCCGTCTTCTTTGATCTTCAATCTTTCCCAGCATCAGGGTCTTCTCCAGTGAGTGCTCCCTTCTCATTTGGTGGCCAAAGTATTTGAGCTTTAGTTTCATTATCTGGCCTTAATCCACTGCTGCTGTTTTCTTGGCCCTCCTGATTTTGCTGGAATATGGGCTTGCTTGTCTGCTTTTGCAGCTTCTCCTTCAGTCTGTGCATGGCAATGGTCTGACGGCGTAGTGGAAGCGTGGCGAATAATTCAATCCACAGTATGCTGAACTATATACAGTGGTTTTATTTAAAATATTATACATACAGTCCAAGTAAGCACTGGTAAAATCCAAATTGTTAGGTAGACTAACAAAGTGCTTCGCAAGACATCCAAATTATGAGAGTGATATTGTACAGACAGAGTACACAGAATATATACTGTGAAGCACCAATCACATCAAAGTGCTGACTCACTGTGACTCCTGTGAGTATGATGCAATCCTGATCTGGTGACATGTCACATTACACTACTCCTGTCACTTCTAGATCAAGATGATCTAACTGACTCACATTATCTTAGCTGTCATCTTGCCAGCAATACAAAACAATATGCTGACATGGTCCTCAAACGTTTTGAGCTTGTGGGCACATTTGGAATTCTGACATGACATGGTGGGCACAGCAACAAAATGACAACAAAATGGCTGCTGCAGGAGGAGGAGCCAGCCACAAAATGACTGCCACAGCTTAACGTCAGTAGCAGTGCAAATACTTGTGCTGCGGTAGCAGCTGCTGCCAAAGCAACATTTTAAAAAATCTGCACAGCCAATCAGATCTCCAAGAGTCAATCCGAAGCCTTGCAGGGCAAAAGTCCTACCTAGTCCCACCCATTTCAGTCAGTCTGTCAGTCAAAACTTTTATTGGCATTTACTAAAAACAGTTGGCAGTCCCCAGAAAAGGTATTCAGGGGTGCCCTGGCATCCATAGGTGCCATGTTGGGGACCCCTGGTAGATATAGAGATTCCTTTGGTGCAGTGGTTAAGTGTGTGGACTCTAATCTTGGAGAACCAGGTTTGATTCCCCACTCCTCCACTTGCAGCTGCTGGATGACAGAGGATGACAGAAATAAGACAGAGGATCAAGGATACCGAACGTCAATTAGATCTACAGGTGTCCCCAACATTTATAGCGCCAATTAGAATTAAATACATCGTTGCGCAGGCCCCATATCTTAACGTTTTGGAGTCACGTAAACTTAGGAGGGCATATACTCTGGTCAGATGCTCGGCCTTACCCTCTGCAGTTCTTGAGGGTAAATTTAAAAAAATACCCCGAACAGAGAGGCTATGCTTGTGTGCGTTGGGGGAGATTGAATCTCAGGAACATGTGTTCCTAAGATGCCCGGTATTTGAAGAGGCTCGTACTAAACTTATTAATCCCCTTCTGGCAGGCACTTCGGATCAGGACAAGGTGGAGAACTTGTTTCTTAACCTTGAACACACAGCGCTCTATCAGATTGCGAAATTTTGTTCCTTGGTGGTAGAAGCGCATCAGCATGATGGTTGGCACTCGGGTTAGGACTGTTGCTTTTAACTCGTACCGTTCCCTTTGGTAATATGTTTTATTCTTTTATACTATACTGTGTTTTATGGCAGCGCACTCTTAGTTTGGTTTTAACAAATGTAAAGTTTATATTGTTAGCACCTTTTACCTTGCTGAATTTTGGAAATTTTACTATTTGGCCATTGTAATTTATTTTTTCTGGTTTTATATTGCTGGCTAATCGCTGTTACAATAAAATTCATTCATTCATTCTGTCAGAGCTGTTCTCTCAAGGACTGTTCTGGAAAGAGCTCTCTCAGCCCCACCCACCTCACAGGGTGTCTGTTGTGGGGAGAGGAAGGGAGAGGGGTTTGTAAGCCACTCTGAGACTCCGAGTGAAGGGCAAGATATAAATCCTGTCTCTTCTCTTCTTCTTTTCTCCACCCAAAAAAGGGAGAAATCAGTCCCTTTGCAGGACATGTTGTTGGGTTTTTTTAACATTGGGATGGCTACCTTCACGGAAAAAGCAAGCACTTTCTTTGCTAATGGATTCAAGTTTTCTCCCAGGCTCTGGACTTGCTTTGCTCCCCCCACTCCCCCCCTTTTCAGAGCCTGAAGTCTATTGATCATTTATCTTAAAGGTAGATCAGGCTTTACAATGCAGGCCGCTTTCATCTCCCACGGAGCGTGCAAAATCGAGCCCTTCTCTTAGTATAATATTGCAATCACTGAGCCGTTCCCATTTTCAGTCAGGTTGAACCGAAAGGCTGTATAATCCAGAAACGAATCTCTCTGCCCGTGTTTCCAAATTCACATTTCATTGCTAATTGCTACAGCCTGGAGTTGTATTCAAGGATTGTCTCTGTGGTAGAGAAGCTATCCAATTTCCGGTCCCTGCTGGTTTCCCTCAGAAATCCCCACTTCGATTTCTCTTCTTCCTTGGGCAACTCAAGCCTCACAGTCTTTATTTCCTCCCCGCTTCTTTTCAGTGTTGTTTGAGCATCTCAATGACATTTGTAGAGAGTTGCCAACCTCCAGGTGGGGGCTGGAGAGCTCCTAGAATTACAACTGATCTCCAGACTACATAAATAATTCCTTTATTATTTATTTAAAACATTTATTCCGTTCCTCCTGGAGAAAATAGGTGCTTTGGAAGGCAGACTGCAAGGCATTATGGCAAGGTCCCTCCCCTCCCAGGCTCCACCCTCAAATCTCCAGGTATTTCCGAATTTGGAACCTTACCTCTGTTGAATATGAGTCTCAAAGCGGCTGACAATCGCCTTCAGGTATTTCCGAATTTGGACCTCTGTTGAACGTATAATTGTGCATGAGTCTCAAAGCGGCTGACAATCGACTTCCCTCCCCCTCCCCACAAAAGACACCTTGTGAGGCAGGTGGGGCGGAGAGTGTCCTGAGAGAACAGTGACTGGCCCGAGGTCACCCAGCAGGCCTCATGTGTCTCAAAGGGGCTTACAACCACATTCCCTTCCCTTCCCCACAACAGGCACCTTGTGAGGCAGGTGAGGCTGAAAGTGTTCTGAGAGAACTGGGACTGGCCCGAGGTCACCCATCAGGCTTCATGTGGAGGAGGAGTGGGAAATCAAAGCTGGTTCTCCAGATTAGAGTCCACAGCTCTTAACCAGTACACCAAACTGGCTCTCGAGTACTGTTACACCTGTGTCGATTTCTTCCACCTTGTGTCACCAGCACTAAGTAGATGGATCTTTGGGTAATCTTTGGTTACCTTGGCAGGCCTTGAGCCACCCTTTTAAAATTGGAACAACCACAGTACAGTTTGCATCCCTTCCATTCCATTGCCTCTAGCAAGGCAGTCTTTTTTTTTCTTCAGCACCGTGTTTGCTTCTTTTGTTGACTGCATGGCCTCTGTTCCTTGGCACTCCTCCGCAGGTATATCGCTGATAATGATATACTGTTCCTAAAATGCCTTCACTTGTTTCCAGCACTGGCATAGCTCTACCAAATGAACTAAGGTAAAGGTAAAGGTTTCCTTTGCTCGAAAGCCAGTCAAATCTGACTCTAGGGGGCGGTGCTCATCTCTGTTTCCAAGCTGAAGAGCCAGCGCTGTTCAAAGACTTCTCCATAGTCATGTGGCAGCATGCCTAAATGCCGAGGCGCACGAAACACTGTTACCTTCCCACCGAAGTGGTACCTATTTATCCACTTGCAATTTCTTGCTTTCGGACTGCTAGGTTGGCAGGAGCTGGGGCCAGAGACAGGAGCTCACTCTGTCATGCGGCACTCAGGTCTCGAACTGCCGAGCTACAGACCTTCCAGTCTGCAGCTCAGCGTCTTAACCTCTGAGCCACTGTGGCCCAACTACTGAGATGTTAATCCTAAAGTGCAACATTCCTTCCTACAGTTGCCAACTCTGGTTTGGGAAATTCCTGGAGATTTGGGATGGAGTCTGAAGAAGGTAGGATTTTGGGGAGGCACCTAAGCAAGATGTAATGCTGTAAAGTCAATGCTCCAAAGCAGCCCAATGTCTTCAAGGGAACGGAGCTCTTATTTACTTATCAACACATTTATATCCCACCTGTCGTCTGGGTTCCTCTTTTGTCTGGAGGCCAGCTGAAATCCCAGGAGATCCCCAGGTCCCACCTGGAAGCTGACAAACTTATTCCTTTTCCACCCAGGCTTCACTTTCTGGATGTCATAGATGTCTCTCATTATAGTAACACTTTCTAGAACAAAGCGTTGTATAGGACATGAGAAAGACAGCACCCAGATTCCATGAATAGTATGAAGAACAGGTAGACCTGCTGAGGACAAGGAGGGGAGAATTAAATGGGTTCCAGTTACAAAGAATGTACATGTGAGACAAAAATCTTGGCAGCGGTCAAATAATATATCCTGGCAATAGGGGAAGAAAGGCTTCTATGCCTACATGGAGCTGTATCAAGAGCAATGGGAACCCCGTCCATGAACACGGCTGTCAATCCTAGCTACCCGTTATGAGATTGTCAAGAAAACAAGCTACCTGGTTGTGATCGTTTTCTTAAATGCATCAAGACAAACTCAACAGTTTCCCCGAGACTGGCTTCAGATGTTCTATAGAAGCTGTGAGGAAAAACCCGAGTGATTTGCTCTTCTGCCTGCTGCATTTCCTGTGTAGCCTTTGAAGCGGGGACAGGTGCATCTCTGTGGCTGCAGCTTCAAGAGACGGGCAGCAAGCAAAGCCCATGCATCCCTCCACAGGGAAGAGCCACACACACAGTGACACCACAAAGAGGTGAAGATCATAAGAAGAAGAAGAAGAAGAAGAGATTGGATTTATACCTCGCCCTTCACTACCCAAAGGAGTCTCAGAGCGGCTTACAAACTCCTTTCCCTCCCCCTCCCCACAACAGACACCCTGGTGAGATAAAAGAAGAAGAAGAGATTGGATTTATACCCCGCCCTTCACTACCCAAAGGTGTCTCAGAGTGGCTTACGAACTCCTTTCCCTTCCCCTCCCCACAACAGACACCCTGTGAGGTAGGTGGGGCTGAGAGAGCTCTTGACAAAAACTGCTCTTTTTCAAGAACAGCTCTGACCGAACTAAGGCTTGCCCAAGGTCATCGAGCCAAGTGCAAGTGGAGGAGTGGGGAATCAAACCTGGTTCTCCCAGACTAGAGTCCGCGCACTTAACCACTACTCCAAACTGGCTCTCCATGCTTCCTTTCCAGTGGGTTGTTGGAAGTGAAGGCGCTGCCCCCTGTTTCAGACCTCCAGAAGCAAGGATCAAGAGAGACTGGATAGCTAGACAGGCACGATCACGAAACTGCGGGGGAAATCGGGCGAAGTCGCGAGTCAAAATGCAGCCCCGCCTTTACTGCAATTTCCGTCCACTCTCTCCGAGGAAGCTTCCCCTTCTCCCTGCACACGCCAAGAGGGACGACATACTGTCCTCTTTTGGCACCCTGAGGCAGATGGCCCTCTCGCCATCTACTTCCATCCTTAGCTACTAAGTTAGTAGCTGTCCCTACTCTTTCCTATCCAAAAACCTACTTCTCAAATAAAACAGAAGTATTTCTCTGCTAAACTTGCAAGGTGGCTCTGTGTAGCTTTGTATGCTGAGTAACCTTGTGAAGAGATGCTCCTGCATTTGTAGCTTTCTTTAAGCACTCTGCTAACAAGTGGGAATTGGACTAACCACACCAGTCAACCCCAACATGTGTAAGATGAGGAGAGGTCTTCCAAGAAGAGTCCAAAACCTTGCCCATTCATAGGATAGCACGCTTGTATTCTTTGTAACATTGTACCACTTCTTGGTTTCATAATCAGGGATGGTCTATTCATTGCCTTGTCTTTGTGGCAACAAACTTTCAATTACTGATACTTCTCCTCTAGGGTTGCCAGCTCAGGGCTGGGAAATATCTGGAGATTTTGGGGGTGGAGCCTAGAGAGGGCAGGGTTTGGGGAGGGGAGGGACCTCAGCAGGGTACAAGGCCACAGAGTCCACCTTCCACCTTTTTTCTCCAGGGGAACTAATCTTGGTTGTCCGGAGATCAGTTGTAATAGCAGAAGATCTCCAGGTGTAATCTAGATGGTGGCAACCCTATTCTCATCCCTCGGGGACACAGAGTTGGATCCAACCAGCATTTTGTTCAACCTCTGACAGTCCCGTATAGGTCCCATGATCCACTGCACAGGCTTTTTTGGTATCCACAGAGGACTTTCTCCTCCCTTTTTCACCAGCAAAAAAATTGGTTGGATCAAACCATGATGATTGTGTGGACTTACCATGAAGATCAGCCACAGGCGACAGCTGAACATATAACTCCCTTTGAAGAAGAATGCTATTCTTAGGGATGAGTTTCCCTCCTTCCGGCTTGACACCTTCCTCTCGCACACACAAAGAAGGAGCACGTTTTTTATCTCCATCCTTGAACAATGGATACAGTGGCACGCTTCCCTGCATCCATACCCATCCTAGGTAGTTAGAATAGAGTCTATCTCTGCCTCTCATGTATACTGTCTAAAATGGAGTTCCATATAATAAAGAACTCTTATTAGTTTTAAATCTGACTTCTGGCTCTGTGTAACTCCATAAGTCTGCTAGCACACTCAGTACCAAAGCTTTGCTGCATGGAAATGCCTAGTGCACTCTGATACATTAATAGTGATTCCTGGCTCTACTAAAATCTAAGAATCCAACAGCAAAGAACTATCACTTGCAATGGAAACATATATATACAAGGGGTGGACCCGCGATACTCTTGGGGGGGGACCTCCACACATGAGGTAGAGGAGGAAGCAGCAGGAGGAAAGTTCCCCCCCATCCCACCGGTTCCTCCCCTGTCTCCTCCACCCCCCTCCACCCCCCTGCTCAGCGTTCCCTGCGCATGCGCAGGGAACGCTCTGCCACTTTTGGGGGGATTTAAGTATCCCCCCGGTATTTTTTCTGTGTTTTTAGATTTTTGTGCACTCCTGGGGCCTGCCCCAAGTGTGCACAAAAATCCCCCTCCCCCCCAGGTGCCCCCGATGCGCGGATTTAGGTATCCGCACGCAGGGGGCACCTTTCGCTATTAGATATATAGATATATTGGCACTTGTTGTTCAGTCGCACAGTCGAGTCCGACTCTTCGCGACCCCATGGACCAGATCACGCCAGGCCTTCCTGTCTTCCACCGTCCTCTGAAGTTTGCTCAACTTCATGTCCGTATATTGGCACTCACTGCTGTCAAAGATCACAATCCCCAGCCCATCCATAAGCATGCACTGAAATGATGGGGGAAAGCCTGTCTTTCAAACCACCTTTGAAAGTGGTTTGAGAGAATGTTAAGGAACCACTAATATGAGACAGCTATGAACCAACTAATAATGGATCTTGCATACATGTCCTAATATTCCTTTATTCTAACTGGGGGGCTAACCCTCCATGGCTTTGCTCATACTGGCTCAGGAGCTCAGAACTGAGTGACCATGCTCTCTCTCAGGTTGCCAACCTCCAGCTGGTGGCTGGAGATCTCCTACCATTACAACTGATCTCCAGGCAACAGAGATCAGTTCACCTGGAGAAAATGGCCGCTTTGGAAGGTGGACTCCAGGGCATTATACCTCCTCTCCCCAAACCCTGCCCTCCACAGGCTCCACCTCCAGGTATTTCCCAACCCAGAGCTGGCAACCATATCTCTTTCCCAGGTAAGCCACAATGCCAGCTAAGAGGGGCAGGTTGAGCCGACAGACACAGTTTGAAGGCAAATTTGGGCACCATGTTAAGCATATAATTTGATATAAGTATGGAAGACTAATTTACAACTATGGGTATGCTTAATATAGATCTACCAGCTGGTTTCCTAGTTATATGCCACTTGCTTTGGCCACCTTCCAATTTTTATGCATTTGGTCCTAATTGCGAGAAATTAAGGCTTCTTTAAGTCCCGTTGGAATCAAGGGTCTAAAATTAATTGTGACTGAAATCAATATGATCTAAGTTAATGGGACTTGACATTCTCTAGATTAGGACAACGGAGTGTGGGCTTGTTTGGTATTTTCAGTGGGGGAGAGGTCCAGGTCTAGACATATATTTTTGTATTATCTGTTGCTTAGTGATGAATGCAGATAATTTTAGATTCTTGTTGGCAAGAAGAAATGTAATAGAACAGACGTATGCTTATCAAAAAAAGAGAGAATTCTTTACAATATTGATTTTTATCTGATAAACTACGCAAAGTGGAATTTACATTCATTGGAAACATTTATAAGATGTGCAAACATCCCTAAATATTTTGACCCATTTGATTTGTTTTGCTCAGAGAACCCTACATTTTAAATCAGCAACCTGCTCTAGGTTTGTGTCAGTTACAAAACTGGTGGAAATTCCGTGGGAAAGACTTTTCCATATTTGATTCTTCGCATGTCTATAGAAAGGCGCATAAAACCTCTGACTAAAAACTAAACGTGCTCTTTTAATTTTATAATGGGATGGAATGTGGCCTCTTTTCGTTTCAAAATGGGATGGAATGTAAAAAGTCACACCATTTAAAAAAAAACACGCAGCTCGGTTAAGAACATAAGAGAACCTAAGAGAAGCCAATGTTGGATCAGGCCAATGGCCCATCCAGTCCAACACTCTCACACAGTGGCCAAAAATACCAAGTAAGGACAAAAAAGGGGGGGAAAGACTGAACCTAAAAGCTAGAATTCAGAACCTATAAAGGTTCTTTTTTTATCAACACTGCTTTTAACTTAAGAAACATTTTATTGGGAACATTTGGCTGTACAAGCTGAGGAGAATATATAAGTTGACCAGAGAGAAGTACTACTGGACATGTGATTGCACTGGAGGTTTCATTTGTATTTTTGTATTTCTCTTCTTTGCCCAGTGGGTAAACTTTGGAACAATTGTTTTCTGGTCTCTATTTTATATTCTGTATATGTATGATTGTATATATTTTTACATGTCAGCCAACATGTTCTATTTGTATTAGACCTCTGAGGAAGGCCTGTAAAGGCCGAAACGCGTTAGGTCTATTTCATCAGCCTTTGTATGTTTTTATATTTGTATATGAGGTATGAATGGGCCCTTATTCATTATTTTAATTTGTGTTTAATAAATACATTTACATTTTTTAGGTTTCATAATTAGATTTTAAGAGTTGGCCCTCTTCTATTCTTGACTAACCTTTACAGGTTCAAAAATACCAGGTGCCCTCAGGAGGTCCACCAGTGGGGCAAGTGTTCAGCAACAGGGGTTGCCTGTCTCCATATAGTAGCTGGAGATCTCCTAGAATTACAAGGTTGCAGAAATCTGTTCCCCTGGAGAAAATGGCTGCTTCGGAGGGTGGCGTCTATGGCATTGTGCCCCACTGAGGTCCCCTCCCCAAATCTTGCCCTCCCCAGGCTCCACCCCCAGAATACCCTAGCATTTCCCATCCCAGAGCTGGCAACCGTAGCAGCAAGAGATTTGACACTTAAGCCACAACTCATTTGAAGTGTCTGTCAGACTACCCATTATGATTGTTTGATATGTTCTGTCAGGGTTTGCTGGCCGGACTTTGAAGGAATCAAACATCATGCAGCTGCCGAAAACACATTCTACACGCACTTTGGACACCTGCTTAGGTTAGAACCACAGGAGGGGAGGGAGACGGGGCTCGAGCCTTCTCATTATACAGTTTTCCTGACTTGAAACATCTCCAGAGCGAGTCGTTTTACCTACCAGGGAACTGCACAGATAGCCCATCAGTAGTCCCTTTTCAATAGTTGTTGTAGATTTTCCAAGATGTGTGGCCGTGGTCTTGGTGCTGTTGAACCTGACGTTTCGCCAGCACCTGTGACTGGCATCCTCAGAGGTATAGCACAGAAAGATGGCGTATTCCATCTTTCTGTGCTATACCATTAAGGATGCCAGTCTCAGCTGCTGGCGAAACATTAGGTTCTAGAATGCCAAAACTAGGGCTGTTTTGGGGCTGGAATGCACCGAAACGGCATTCCAGCTGCCTTCCGATTTGGCCACGCCCCTTTCTAACCGGCTTCCTGCACTAAAACAGAGCCCCTTTAAGTGAAGGTTGCTGGAGGCCCCCACCTGCCTGATCTCCGAGCGGAGATCGGGTGTGCGGGGCCCTTTCCCGCCAGCTCCCTGCACTTAAAGGGAGCCCCTTTAAATGCAGGCAGCCAGAGGCCCCTGCCCACCCGATCTCCCTAGCGGAGATCAGGGATGTGGCCCACAGCCACCCCTCTCCCTTCTCTCTCAAGAGAGAACGGAGAGGGGTGGCTGTGGGTGTTGGGGCTTGGGGACAGGGCTTCCCCCACTGGCCAGCTGGCCAGCGGTGGATAGAACCCCCAAAAAAGCAGGGGACCCACTCCAAACCATGAGGGAGCCATGGAGGGTGGTAGGGACTTGATCAGGGGGTGGGAGAGCCCCCATCTGTCCTCATCTCTTTACCCTCTTTCTTTCCCTCCTTCTTTCCTTCTTTCTTTCCCTTTTTCCCTCCTTCTTTCCTTCTTTTACTTCTTCTTTCCTTCTCTTTCTTTTTCTTTCCCTCTTTCTCTCCTTCTTTCTTTCTTTCTTTCTTTCTTTCTTTCTTTCTTTCTTTCTTTCTTTCTTTCTTTCTTTCTTTCTTTCTTTCTTTCTTATGTCCCCCCCATAGCTAGCGATCCAAAAGAGTCCAGTGACACCTTTAAGACCAAGATTTATTCAGGTACAAGCTCTCCCTCCTCTGTGAGACCAGATCTGCGCTGCCAGGGGTGTGGCCTAGTATGCTAATGTGTTTCTGCGGATGCGTGTGGCCTATTGTGCTAATGAGTTCCTGCTGGGCTTTTTCTACAAAAAAAGCCTGGCCAAGACCATGGCCATACAGCCCATAAAATCTACAACAACTAATGAACTCTGGCTGTGAAAGCCTTCGACAACATATTAGTCCCTTCTCAGAATTTTTGCTCACAAGACTCCACAGCTTAGAGAGAGCATTGGCTATGTCCCCCCCACCTGTCATGAATTATTACAATTGTAGCTTTGGATTATAAAACCCTGGAGAGCCCAGTCTCGCCCAAACTTGTCTGAGCTTGGAAGCTAAGCAGGGTTGGCTGTGGTTGGTAACTTGATGTAAAATAGGATTGCCAGCTTGAGGGCAGGAAATATTTGGATATTTTGGGGGTAGACCCTGAGGAAGGTGGGGTTTGGGAAAGGGAGGGACTTTGATAGGGTAGTCTTATAGAGTTCACCTAACGGGAAACCAGAAAGGAAGGCCAGGGTTGCTATGCTGAGAAAGACAATGGCTGCAATCACATGCACTAAACAATCCACTTTCAATGCACTTTCCAACTGGATTTTGCCAGTTCACAAAGTAAAATCCAGTTGGAAAGTGCATTGAAAGTTTATTATTATTATTATTATTATTATTATTATTATTATTATTATTATTATTATTATTATTATTATTATTATTATTATTATTATTATTATTATTATTATTATTATTATTATTATTATTATTTATTTTTCTGTATTGACCGCTCCTCCCCTTACTTCCAGTCCCAATCCCTCACAATCATTCTTCAATTTTCTGTAATGAAAGACCAGCTTCTCCCGGTCTCCCACAGGAACTGTGGTCTCCTCTCTGTTTACCTCTGTACAAAAGTGTGGGCAGAAGTTTATTTCCGAAGCTTTAATAAAATGGCTTGTAATCTGTTGCAAACTTCAGTGACTCTGGGGATTAGATGCATTTATTTAGAGACGCGGCATAATCTTCTGTGTGCCACGAGTAACCATGGTTTGGGATTAAAAATGTCTATTAAAGAAATGTCTTCTTCTTAGCTCCGATATTCTAGAGATTTAACATCTGCTTAGTGACATCTCATTTAGAAAAAGGACTAATTAGCATCAAGATGCAACTGTTTATTTTGCAAGCATTATGTGCACTAAGGTTGAATTGGGGATTGCACAGCTAAATCAGATTTGAGTATGTGTGTGTGTGCGCGCGCGTGCACACACGCGCAAATGCAGGGTTTAAATATTTCTGCAGCTTCTGACCTTGAAAGCCTTGAAATATGTTAATATGAAGCATCAGCAGGGAATGCACTTTTTCGAACAAGGAGAAATCCATTAAGCCATCTTAAGTCTTCCAGTTTCAGAAAACAGAAATAATCTTAAGGCCTTTGTTTTTTAAGTGTGTGTGTGTATACACACACATATACACACACTATATTAAATGAGGCTAATTAAATGTAAATAAAGGGGCAGGTCTTGAAAGATGGCTGACAGTACCCTTGGATGTTTTGGAGAAGGCATCTGCAACAAAGCCGCTGTTTTCCTCCACCAGTGAATATTAACAACCAAGCAGGTGCAGTTGTTAATTTTCATAATGTTCTTCGTTATGCAGCAAATACAGCATTGCAAATCTCATTACAAGGTAAAATAGATTCTGACAAATTCTGTTTTGACAGGAACTGCCATTCAAACAAACGAGGGGGGAAAAAATAGTACCTCCCATTTACATTAGGAAGAGTTCCCAGGGGGGATGCATCAAAATCTTAAAGTTATGTTGAAATCTTGATTGGGATGAGAAGCAAATCCACAACATGTTTTTTTTAAAAAAATAAACCCTTGTAAATGTTGTCTTCCAAAGGTTTGAAGATTATATTCTACGTAAAGAACCAAACTGAATGTGGTGGAGGCAGCTGCTTCACATAAACTAAGAACATAACAGAAGCCATATTGGGGCTTCCGGTTTGTGGATCAGCAATGGCAGTCGTTCTCCCCGGACCTTGGGGGAGCGACTCACACACCAGTGGTATGGAGGGGTGCTCCCTCAAGTAGCACCCACATGGAGCCTTTGTGATAGGCTCCAGGTCATAGGGCTTTTGAGGGGCAGCCAGAGAATTGAGGCTTCCCACCGCCCTGACGGTCCTGACGCTGTGTGGCCCTCGGGCACAAGCTGATTCAACTGGGACAAGCACTGGAGATTGAGCGGAATATCGATTACTGTGAGTGAGGTCAGAGAAATGACCGACAATGAATGTGAGTTCAAAATAAGTGGAATGTTTTAAAAGCGAACTACCCCCCCCCCCGGTGGGAAAAGCGGAGCGCAAAAAGGGACACCTCTTATGCGAACGGACAGATAAGCGTAACAAAGGGGGCAGGGGGGGGGAACAAGCAGCGATGTTGTTTTGAGAGACTTACTTGAGCGCTGACATCGAGGTGACGATTTTTCGAGTTTGGAATTGTAAACAATCGTATAAAATGGCGGCCTCGCAAATAAAGTTTAAAGCAAAACCAGCAGGTAGTCAGAGCCCAAAACCGGAAGAGGGAGCAGACATCATGAAAATGTTAGCGGATATGCTCAAGCCGGTGATGGAGCAACTCGATAGTATTAACCAGCAACTGACTTCGCTGAATCAAAACTTTGCATCCCAGCAGCTCCAACTGGCAGAAATGGCAAAGAAGGTGGAGCATATGACTGAGAGAATTAAAGAGATAGACACCACAAACAGAAAATGAAGAATGGGGGAAGTTGAAGCAAAACAAAACTTCCAAGAAAACCGTTTGTTACAGCTACAAATGGAAAAAGCCAACATGATTCTCAGATTCCAGGGAGTTCCTGAATCGGCAAAAGAGGATCTGAGGAAGCTACTCAGTGAGATCATTGCTCCAGTAATAGGCTCAACAGCGGATGAAGTAGTAAAAGAGATGGAGACTGCTTATAGGGCATTCTCCAATTATATTAAAAAAAAAATAGCCTGCCTGGAAAAAATGTGGTCAGATTCTCAAGAAGACAGACCAGAGAGGCTTTTTTA
>NW_015166437.1:129400-182075 GCF_001447785.1 Gekko japonicus | reverse complement strand
GGCAGAAGGACTCTGAAAATTGCCTTTTGAAGCAAATAACAAGAAGATGCTCAGGATGTTCTCTCAGAACAACTAACATACTAACATTGAAGCCAAGACAAACAAGAACTCTACAAGTATATTGTTGTACTAACACTTTTATTAATAACAGATTAACACGGATATGATCTCCTCCTCTTGGGTTTTTAGTGTAGTGTGGTTATCTATCCTTTATCCTTAGATGTAATCCCCTTCCCTTATATTTTCTTTGTAGTTTTTTAGTCTTATAAAAAATAATAATAAATATCCCTCCAGAGATTTCAAAAAAAAGGGGGGGGGGAAGAAGCCATATTGGGTCAGGCCAGGGGCCACATTCCAACACTCTGTCACACAGGGGCCAAAACCCAGATGCCATCAGGAGTTCCACCAATGGGGCCGGAGCAACAGAAGCCCCTCCCACTGTTGCCCCCCAAGCTCCAAGAATACAGAGCATCACTGCCCCAGACATAGTGTTCCATCTATATGCTGTGGCAAATAGCTGATTTTAACATCAAAAGACACATGCAGGTGTGGCGAGCTGATCCCATCTCTTCTCTCCTCACAGTGTCATACCATGTGATTCAAGCCTATCCTTATCCTGGCTCGTAAAGGTTTCCCTTGCTCGAACACCAGTTGAATCTGACTCTAGGGGGTAGTGCTCATCTCTATTTCCAAGCCGAAGAGCCAGCGCTGCCCAAAGACTTCTCTGTGGTCATGTGGCCAGCATGACTAAACACCGAGGTGCATGGAATGCTATTACCTTCCCTCCAAAGTGGTACCTATTTATCTAATAGCAGTTTCTTGCTTTCAAACTGTTAGGTTGGCAGGAACTGGGGCCAGAGACAGGAGCTCACTCGTTATCCAGCACTAGGATCTCGAACTGCCGAACTACAGTCTTTCTGGTCTGCAGCTCAGCATCTTAACCTCTGAGCCACTGTGGCCCTTCTATCCTGTCTCATTTCTGGTAATCAGACTCATATTGGAGCAACTACTTGGGGCCAAACTACACATTCTTGTTTTTAAAGAGTTGGGTCCAAGGAACCTGAACTCAACTCAACTCATGTTCCCTGCTTAAAAAAATGAGAGACCAAACAAGCTCAAAAAAGAGCCGCATGGAGAGGAAGAGGTCCTGCCTCCCCAAGCTATTTTTCCCAAAACCATGCTGCGGGGGGGGCGAGTTCCTCAATTTTGCTGCCCCACTTGGAGTATCTGTGCATACAGAGCCGCTTTGTGGAACCTGAATCTAGATTTTTAAAAACATTAACAAGTAGTTTGTCCTCCAAAAGAACATAATAGTGAAGGAGAAGGGAAGATCTGGCTCTCTGCACACCTGTTTTGAGGTCAAAATCAGACTTTCTTTTTTTTTTTGGAATAAAAGATTTTTTATTTTCCATTAATCATACAATATCCATCTTTTTCTCACTCAGTCAAAAAATTCAATTTTCCCTCCCTCCCCCAAAAGGCTTCCCGCAATGCATCTCCCTTATGTCACATACAGTCAATAAGTTCAAGATAACATCTTGTAAAATCAGACTTTCTTGTGGCCAGTGTGTCTCCGTTTTGTATCATGTTTTCTCCTGACTGTCCCTTTGTGAGACTGGGCCTAGCTCTTCTCTGCGTGTCACCCAGGTAGAGCTACCAGCCTCCACGTGGTTGCTGGTGATCTCCTGGGATTACAGTTTGTCTCCAGTTGACACAGATCAGTTCACCTGGAGAACATGGCTACCTTCGAAGGTGGAATCCATGGCATCATACCTCATTTAAATCCCTCCTCCAAATCCCACCCTCTTCCAGCCCTGCCCAAACAAGTCCAAGTGTTTCCCAAGCTGGACCTGGCAACCTTATACCCAGGGCCAGAAAACAAGACAAAAGACAGAGAGTTAAACTGAGCTGAATCTAATCCCTTCACAGTAAGGAATCGAATGAGAAACCCTCACGTTTGCTCACTATCTGGTCATTAATTGAGGACTCTTAGGCTGCGATCACATGAGCAGTTTGCACTGATATAGTTGTGTTACCTTTGCGGATTTCAAGAGTATGATCAGACAACAACATTTGCCTTCCATGCCCCAGTTGTTGGCACCTGGGTCCCATCCTGGAAGCGGAGTTTGCATCACTGAGGAAAGTCTGGTCTTTGTGTATGCCAGCACTTCCACTCTGTTTTTCCCGATGTCTGAACACTTCTGTCACAAACAGATGCCAGATGGGAAGTGTGAACAGTCACTTCCATCTCAGGTTGTTGTTTTTTTTCATGCCGTAAGAATGTGCACATAAGTGCATATGAACATAAGCGACCCCCATTGCCAGCAAGGGCCACACTCCGTGGTTGAGGTGCCAGTAATGTGGATGCTTCAGCACGAGACTGGAGTGTGGAGGAACCGCTTCAGAATGTGCTGTCTGGTTACTCTTTCCCATGACAATTTAAACTCCTGCAAATAGAGGCACTGCCAGATCATGCCAAGCCTCCAGTGTGACCTCAACCTTAATGATAAATAGGTATTTCATTAGCCACAAGAGAAACCAACCATATTAGCATACACCAAAGGAAAGAAAAATCCCCCTGTTCCTACATGAAGTCAGAAGGTGAGTTTGTTCCTGTGTACAGCCAGAAGATGTATGTACCCTGGACACATATCAGTATGAATGTGGCCTACTTTTAAATTCAAACTGAAATCCATACTCAAATATCTTGAGGGTAAGGCAGCTATCACCTTTCGCTCCAAGGTGACTTAAGTTGTACAGCAAGAGTAATGAATACCAAAGAAGTCAAGGGATCATTGACAAAATGCTGAAGTGCTTTTAGAAGCCTGGGCAAACTCTATGATTTGTAAGGGGGGGAACCTCTGTGGTTTGAGGGCCATGTCCCCGCCCATTCATGGAACATTCCCCAAATTCTCCTGCCAGAGCAACAAAGACATCTGGCAACCCTACGCACTGCCTCCACTGCTCCTGTCAGGTGGAGATGGATAATCATGGGCTCATGTTCTGGGTCCTGGGCTGGTAGTTAGTGGCCCCAGAATCTGTGGGGTCTTCTACAGTGCTGGGGTCACCCTGAGTTCCCTGGTCTTCTAGAGGCCATGTTTCTGGTTCCCTGAGCTCCTCCTCTGAAGCTTCTGAGTCAGAATCCAGAGCCACCTCAGTGGGGTCATGATACCCATTATGTTCTTCTGCTCCTTCCTCTTTAGGAATATTTGTTGCCTGGATTCCTGGCCTTGTGACTTGGGGTGTCCACTTGGCCTTGCACAGATCAGCCAGTCCCTACACTTCTCTCTCTCTCTTTTTTACCTTTTACCTCATCTCTCTTCTTGAATGGAGTAATGTCCACAGGGACTGACTGCATCTTTAAGTAAAGAGTATAGTGAGCGCTTGACATAGTTTTGACTTCAAATTTGCCACTTCCCTAGGTCTAACATGTGTATTGGTCCTAGGGTTGCCAGATGGCTGTTGAGAGTGGGGGAACTTCACCCCCACCCTCTGTTGCCTGCCATTGCTCCAGTGAGCAGTGGGAGGAAAAAGGGGAGGAAAACTGTGTTGACAGCATTTTAGGCTGCAGTCACACTGAAGGCTTGGCGTGATCTGGCTGTGCCTCCATTTGTGGCAGTTTAAATAGTTGCAGGAAGTTTTGATCAGACATCCCACCCTGAACCAGCTTAACTGCGTGCTTGCCCCATGGTTGACCATTAAGATTTTTGCAGCATTTTTTTTGTCTTTCACCCATGCACATAAGCGTGTATCCAAAGCTCTGGCTCCTTTTTGACAGCTGCACAATCTCTCTGCCAAGTATTCCAGCCCCTCTCAGCCTCCTTCCCTTGGTCCCTCTGTGGTGGAATACATGGGGGTTGCAGATTTACATGAGATTAGTCCCATTGACTTTAGCGCATTTACCCTTGTGTCAATCATGAGATGCTCTCAGATGCTGACACAGAAACAGGAGATAGGGGTTTGGGGGGATTTGTCACTTGAAGACAACTCCCCCAGGGACTCCCGATCCAGAGTGACTACTTGGCCATGGTGATTGACAATGCCAGTGGCGATTGTGCACTTATGCATACACAGCTACCTGATCCAAAAAAACAAAAACAAAAACAGACCAAAGGAGGCAGAAACAGAAGGGAAGTTTCAGGCTTCCAAAGCGGCTTGACTTCACAACAATGTTCAGAGATCAGGAAATGCAGGGTGGAAGTGCTGGCATCCCTTAATACCAGACTTTCCCCAGTGCCTGATTGTTCTGCTTCCAAAGTGGGGCAACACGGGGTGCCAACAACCGAGGCACAGAAGGCAGATGCTGTCGTCTGATCGTGCTCTTCAAATCCATAAAGGTAATGCTACTATATCATGGCAAACTGCTTGTGTGACCACAGCCTCAATGTCACTTCCAAGTGATCACAGCTATCACAGCTGCCGTAATGCTGTAGGAACTCATTACATCTCTATGGTATTTGCCCTAGACTTGAAGGGGGGTTCCTAGAGCAAGGGAGAAGACAATGACTTCCAGTCTTCACCCACAAGTGAAATCAAAGCATTAATAATGTTTTCTCCGCCCTTAAACAGCTCCTGCGCGGTACAGGCCTGGCATTCCTTACTGGTCACCTCTATAAACTTCTGATTTTACTCTATCTGGATTCTCAGGGTTCCTTCCAGGCTTCTAAAAACACTTCAACACTTTGTGAATGATCCCTTGACTTCTTGAGTACTCATTGCTCTTGCTATACAACTTACGTCACCTTGGAACAAATGTGATCGCTTCCTTACCCTCATGATATTTTATTATGGATTTCAGCTTGAATTAAAAAGTAGGCCATATCCATACTGATGTGTGTTCAGGGTACACACATCTTCTGACTATACACAGGAACAAGCTCACCTTCTGACTTCATTTATGAACAGGGGAGACAGCTCTGTTAGCAAACATAATGGACTAAATTTGACACAATCTCAGATAAGGGGCAGAACCAGGCATAAGATGTAGATCCATTTTATCTCTTCTTGATATCTGCATGTGGCAAATTTCTCCACTAACACCGCCCATCCCACTTCACTGGGACTTGGGAGCCAGTGCTTGGGAGGGAAAGGAGAATGCTCAAGATGAAGTAAAGTGTACTGTAGGATGTTGTAGGCCAGGGAGAGCTTAATTTGAGTTAAGTCACCCCGACGCTGAGGTTTTGTTGCATTGCTTATAACATTTAGCTCCACTCTGCTTGGAAACCACTCTGCTTGAAGTGGTTTTCACTTTTCCCCCCCCAACTGTTTCCCTCAGTATGGTTCAAGAGCCAAGTCAAGTTTCAGCCATTAACTATTGGTGGTGGTGGAGAACATAGTTAAGTCAAAGACACTCACACAAGCAAAATGCATAGTTCTTGAAGGATTTTCAGTTAAAAGCTGAACTCCTAACCAGTGGTGTATTTGCTATCCCACACTTCAAATTAAGACCCCAGACAACATGATGGGTTCAGCAAAGGCTTTGTGGAACCTTACAGCTGAATGGCTGGAACATTTCTGTTACCATGGGGTGCTTGAACAGGCTTCTCCACAGGTTCACCAAGGTTTGGGCAGATGGAGCCTAACCCAAGAGTCAGCTTGGCACTATCACTATTCCTTGCTCTTCTTTGGCCCCGGTCACACGGACAGATATCACGGGGGGGAGGAGGCATGGCTAATTGCCCCGGAGCAGTTTGATTCGTGATTACATGATCAGACGGGCCAGCGGCACACCACGGGTCCTTCCCTCAGTGCCAGTGGGTAAATGAGGGACCGGAGGGGAATGCCATGCACCAGCGGGATCACACCACGGGCGTCTGGAGGCAGCCCGTGACAAACGTTTACTAGTACCTTGCAGGTACTAGTTTTTAAATACGCATTGTTGGCAGTAAGCCACGGGTGCGCTGATCGTGCCCGGATAATCCACCCACCTTCCGTGTTTCTTCCGCAGCAACTTTGCCGTGTGACAGGGGCCTTTGTCAGCACACCAAGTAAGCACTGAGAGGTGTTATTCATCAACACCATTCCAGCTATGTTTGTCAGTTCAAATTCAAATTTGTATTCTATGGTCAAAGACCAGCATAGAAAAAATACTAAAAACAAAAAACCCCACAAGGTTAAAATTAATACAGTAGAAGAGAAAAAGAGAAGAGATTGGATTTATACCCCGCCCTAAGGCGTCTTAGAGCAGTTTACAAACCCTTCCCCTCCCCACAACAGACACCCTGTGAGGTAGGTGGGCTGAGAGAGCTCTGACAGAAGCTGCTCTTTTTCAAGAACAGCTGTGCCAGAACTATGGCTTGCCCAAGGTCATGCAGCAGGTGCAAGTGGAGGAGTGGGGAATCAAACCCAGTTCTCCCAGATTAGAGTCCATGCACTTAACCACTACATCAAAGTGGCACCAAATCACTACACCAAAAAGTAACACAAATTAAAATAGACAATAATATAAATAGTAATATAAATGAGTGTTATTTACATAAACCTCGATAACAAAAGCAACTGATGGATTTTATAGGCTGTTGCACAAAATTTTGCAACTGAGGCTGTAGTTGTTGGATTTCCGTCTTCTACATATCCCAAGCTCGTTCTTCCAAGTATTCTCTTGATCAGAGGAGTGATGGTCTGGATGTGAGCATCTTGATAGAAGGGACAATGTAGACAAATGTGATCTACAGTCTCAATTTCTCCTTCATTGCAGGGGCAAAACCTTTTCCCTTACGGGATTCTATTAAACCACCCCTCTAAAATGTTGGAGACTTAGTGAGTTTAAATGATTGGCCAAGTGCAGGCCTAAAAATGGGGCTGGCTAATGAGAAGAGAAGAGTCACTGGAAAGGTGGAAGGCAGCAGGAAAAGAGGAAGACCCAACATGAGATGGATTCATGCAATCAAGGAAGCCATGGCCCTCAGTTTGCAAGATCTGAGCAAGGCTGGTAACGTTAGAATGTTTTGGAGGTCATTCATTCATAGAGACACCATAAGTCAGAAGTGACTACATGGCACTTAATGCGCTCACACATGTGCATACACAATTCCCTGGAATCTTTGCTTTTCAACTGACAGCAGATCTCATGTAGACAGAATCCTTCCTTTGTGCCAGTCCTCAAGCTTGCATGAAATGTTCCTTCACAAAGGAAGTCTATAACCTTCAGTGGAGCAGCGGCATCACCATCCACCGCTCAGAGCGCCGAAGACGACTCATGCACTTGGAAGACCAAGATGATCTAACCCAACAGTTTAATAATCAATTTTATCTTCATGCTGCAGTACAATATTGCTTTTTAATAGAATGTAATTTAATTTGTGTGGTCGGATAGCAATTATTTGGCTTTATAACTCTGCTTCTCATTCATCCGCTGGGAGTTAATTATGAAGCTTTATTGCCTTTTGAAACAACCGTTCATCAAAGTCCTTTTTATGCAACATTTAAGTTTACCGTTTTGCTCGGCACCACGGGAACCTGTGCAGAGATGGCGCTGCCAGCAGGGTTTGCTTGTTGCCAGCATGACTTGATTACATCGAGAACACTGGGCCACACTGATCCTGTGAGCGCTACAACTGAGAAAGTTTCAGATGTCCCAAATGGTGGACTGCAGAAGTAAGTTCATGACTGGTAACTCAGGACACCATAATTACCTGAGAATTTCCAGATATGAAGCCCATCTTCTTCTCTTCAGTATTCTCTGCCCAGCAAGAATGCACCAGCCATCACCATCTTATTAGAGTGGATGCCAGTGGCCAGGGCTATTTTTGGGCAGGAACGCACAGGAACGGAATTCTGGCTGTCTCCCGAGTTGGCCACGCCCAGCAGGAACTCATTAGCATAATAGGCCACACCCAACAGCAGACACTCATTAGGATTGGCTACATTAGGGGTGTGTGGCCTAACATGCAAAGGGGTTCCTGCTACAAAAAAGCCCTGGGTTTTGACAAGAAGCAAGGTCAACAGAATAAGAAGCAAAAGGTGGGTGTGGCTGGATGACCACACTTCTGGTAACATGGGGGTGCAGCCTAATATGTTAATGTGCTGTGCTGTCAGGGGTGTGGCCTAATAGGCTAATGAGTTCCTGCTGTTGTGTGTGGCCTATTTTGCTAATGAGTTCCTGCTGGGCTTTTTCTACAAAAAGAGCCCTGCCAGTGGCCGCATTTACAGTTATGCAAACATTTAGAAAACACATGGTTTAGTCAACACAAGAAGAGAATGTTCTTTGTACCATTTATCTGCAAGTACCTTTAATGCTGTGTATCAGATTTTAGGGACCAGAGCTATAAAGCCTAGAGCGTATCTCATCATTGGTCCTCACTGCCTATGAAGTCTGAGTTTCCCAGGTGTACTTACATAAGTTTTAAATGTGGTTTCAAATATGCCCAGCAGGGAAGCTCCTATATGGATGAGCTGGGGATGTACCAGAAGCATGAATATAGTGCTCAACTTGGGTGTGTTGTGATGGTGTGTCAATAGACACTCACTCCTGTCGCCCCTGAAGCAATATAGCTGTATCCTCAACCCTTCAAAATCTCATGACCAAACCATCTAGTCCTACACCAATGTTGGGACACGTTAACAAATCCCAACCGACAGTGAGAAGCCAGGGATGCAGAAGATGAACATATGAAGCTGTCTTACACTGAATCAGATCCTTGGTCCATCACAATCAGGATCGCCTCCTCAGACTGCTTCGGCTCTCCAGGGTCTCAGGCTGAGGTCCTTCACATCAGTTACTGTCCCACCCTTTTAACTAGGGATGCCAGCGATTGAACCTGGGACCTTCTGCATGGCAAGCTAGATACTCTAGTAATGAGCTACAGCCCCTCCCCAAATGTAGGTGAAAGTCAGAAGGAACTGAACGCTAAGGAGACAGTACTGGAACTCTGAAGTATATGTCAGAAGCAGTGTTCCCTCTAAGCTGAGTTAGTGTGAGCTAGCTCACAGTTTTTTTAGCCTCCAGCTCACAGATTTTCGTCTTCGCTCGGGAAGGAGGGCTCCAGAGCAGACTAATGTATGCAGTAGCCAAATCTCTTGTCCACAACTGTAATGCCAGTAGCTCACAAAGTAGAATTTTTTGCTCGCAAGTCTCCACAGTTTAGAGGGAGCGTTGGTCAGAAGTGACAGAGAATGTCTGAAGAAGATTGAAAAAGGAAAAGAAAGGCACTGGGAAGGTATGTGTGAATCCTGTCCCTTTCTTTTCACAGATGTGAAATGTTCAATATAGTCACATGCTCAATGCATTGATCCACAGAACAGAATGTCCTTTTTCCCAACATGGATCTGACTGATAGCAGCTTCTTGTACGATTATTATCCCAGGACTTGACAAATCCTAGGCACCAGGTCCAGTGTTCCCTCTAAGCTGAATGAGTGTGAACTAGCTCACGGTTTTTTTAGCCTCCAGCTCACACATTTCTGTCTTGGCTCAGGAAGGACGGCTCCAGAGCAAACTAATCTATGCAGCAGCCAAATCAGTTGCTCACAACTGTAATGCCCGTAGCTCACAAAGTAGAATTTTTGCTCACAAGACTCCACAGCTTAGAGGGAGCATTGACCAGGTAATTAAAGGTAAAGGTAAAGGTTCCCCTGCTCGAAAGCCAGTCGAATCCGACTCTAGGGTTGCGGTGCTCATCTCCGTTTCAAAGCCGAAGAGCCAGCGCTGTCCGAAGACGTTTCCGTGGTCATGTGGCCGGCATGACTAAACACCAAGGCGCACGGGACGCTGTTACCTTCCCACCAAAGTGGTACCTATTTATCTACTTGCAATTTCTTGCTTTCGAACTGCTAGGTTGGCAGGAGCTGGAACTAGAGACGGGAGCTCACTCTGTCTTGCGGCACACTCGGGTCTTGAACTGCTGAACTACCGACCTTCCACAGCCTGCAGTTCAGCGTCTTAACCACTTGAGCCACTGCAGCTCCTGACCAGGTCATTACGGCACCTAAAAATCTCATTGTGATACCCAATATTTCCAGCAATGATTTTATTATAAAGTTTTTATTATAATGGCAGTCAGGGTTACTCCCATATTTACTTATATGTTATGATGCTCTTGTCATACTATAGTTTAAGATTATGAGAAACTGTGAAGTACTTAGAAGATTTTGTGGCTGCAATAGTGAGAAAATGTGGCCATTAAAGTATAAACTCTGAACGCTGTAAACATACTGTGGCGCCTAAATTTTTGGGCTCGCTCTTCGAGCCAAATAAAATTAGTCAAATCCTGTATTACCCACAATTATGTATCCTATCCCTCATTCAAATCAGAAACAGTACAGATCAGTACATGGTTGTGGTGCACCAAACATGCCCTTGACTTAATTGCTTATCATGCCCCCCCCAAAAAGCAGAGATGGCAATATAAATGAATGCAGATTTGAATCATTATTGAGCTTAATTTTAAGCACCTCTGACTATAAGATTTGCATGTCTGCTGCCTGTTTTAGATACTCATCTGCAGTCAAAAGCATGTGGTTTTCAGACTGGGAGCAGGAGAGAACTCGAGCATTTGTAGCATTCCTCCCCTAGCACCAGACACTATTTTGAAGACCTGACACTAAACATCTGCCATAGAGATAAACTAAAATAAACTGTCATGCCTTTCAAACTTGTGCCCATTTCTTAACAGGGCAACTTTGACACTCTAAAAACCGTTAGCAAGAATGCATCCTTTTGGAGGCTTTTGGAAAATAGTACTGGGTAGCAAGGTCCCGCAGAGGTGGAATTGACCATGAGAAGAAAGCACTGAAGCCCGGTTGGGATGTCTGAATGAAAAATTACGGCCAGATGCACACATTTACTTTAACACACACAGTTTAAGCTCTTTAATCTTTATACCCCATGCTTCTGTAGAGAAATAAAAAAGAGCCTGTACTTTTGTCCCAAGGGGAGACCATTACTCCTGCACTATTTGTTCATCTAAATTCTACAGAAATGAAGGCTATTTATCCTCATCCCTCTTACACTGCAAGTAGCAATAAAATTTGTGGAAAGCAGTCAATACGGTGACAGAAGAAGAAGAAGAAGAAGAAGAAGAAGAAGAAGAAGAAGAAGAAGAAGAAGAAGAAGAAGAAGAAGAAGAAGAAGAAGAAGAAATTGGATTTATACCCCACCCTTCATGTGGAGTCTCAGAGCGGCTTACAATCTCCTTTCCTTTCCTCTCCTCACAACAGACACCCTGTGAGGTAGGTGGGGCTGAGAGAGCTCTGAGAGAATGTCTCTTGACTTGAGAGAACAGCTCTCTGTGACTGACCCAAGGTCATGCCAGCAGCTGTAAGTGGGGGGAGTGGGGAATCAAACCCGGTTCTCCCAGATTAGAGTCTGCGCTCTTAACCGCTACACCAAACTGGCAACAGAGAAAAGCAGAGTTCTGGGATATCCCACCACCATTCCTTCCCGAACAGTGCAATTCTATGCAGAGTTACTCCAGTCTAAGCCCATTCATTTCAATGGGCTCGAACTTGAGGAGCTCTGCATAGGACTGTGCTATAAGCGTGACCAAATGTAGCTGTCTCAGCTTTGGAGAAGTGGTCCATCTAACCAAGTATTGTCTCCTCCAACTGACAGTGGCTTCCCAGAGTCTCATGCAGAGAAACGTCTTTCCTAAAAGTTACAATGCCTTCTAGCCAGAGTGAACTGGAAACTTAAAATGGCCCAAGAGCAGGCCAGGACCTGGCCAGTGACACCAATGACGACTATTGGCTCATTCACTGCTTCCTCTTGTACCACCACCATCCAGCATGCCACAGTGCATGACGAGGCAGCCAATGAACTGACAAGCTGTCATTGGTGCCACTGGCCAGGTCTGAGCTGTGCAACCCCTAGAACATCCCTAGGGCTTGGCTTGGCTTGTTTCCAGGAGCCCTCCTGAGACGTGGCCCACCGGGGTCTTTCCCAGTTGGCTATACAGCCAGTCTGCCCCTGATTTTAACTGGAGATACCAAGGATTGGATGTGGGACCTTCTGTATGCAAAGTATGTGACACACAGCCAGAGAAAACACCATTAAAGAATCTTATTTTTAAAATGCATCTGAAGAGTGACAAAGACATGCCTCCTATGGAGCAGAGGTCCATCAGTGGCTATTAGCCACAAGGTATAGATGCAACACTATGGCTGCATTCACACAAGCAGTTTGTGCTGATATAGTTGTGTTATTTCTGTGGATTTAAAGAGCTCGATCAGACAACAACATCTGCCTTCCATGCCCCAGTCATCAGAACCCAGGTCCGGCCTGTCTTGGAAGAATTTGCCAATCCCGGGGAACGTCCGGTCTTTATGCACTCCATTATGTGCTTCTACTCCATTTTTCTCAACATTGGAACCCCGTTTCAAACGGATGCCAGATGGGAAGTGTGAATGGTCACTTCCATCTCAGGTGTGGTTCCCTCCCCCAGTAGGGATGTATGCATAAGCGCATATAAGCATAAGTGACCCCCATTGCCAGCAAGGGCTGCATTCTGTGGTTGAGGTACCAGCAATGTGGGTGCTTCAGTGCGGGACCGGTGAATGGCGGAGCCACTACAGGGTGTGCTGTCTGGTCACCCCTTCCCATGACGATTTAAACCACCGCAAATAGAAGCACCACCAGATCGTGCCAGGCCTCCAGTGTGACCACAGCCTATGTCTGGGGCAGTGATGCTCTGCATTCTTGGGGCCTGGGGGGCAACAGTGGAAGGGCTTCTGGAATTCTGACCCCGCTGGTGGACCTCTTGATGGTACCTGGGGTTTTGGCCACTGTGTGACACAGAGCGTTGGACTGGATGGGCCCCTGGCCTGATCCAACACAGCTTCTCTTATGTTCTTCCAGAATAACCCCATCATAGGAGTGCACTGTTCCTGAGAGTGCAGCCTACTGTATAGAGGATTTGAACTCCACCATACTGAGAAGGCGTTCAACTGACACAAACAGCTGCTTCTTATTGCTCTCCTTTAGCGTAGTTATCCTCATATATTTTTCTCAAGGTCATTCTAATTGCACATTTGGTGGAAAGACCGTTGGACAACAACCACTGTCACGATTGCCCCATTCTGTCCAAATAACATCAGCAGTTGACTTGCCAAACATCTGAGCCAGCTTGGTGCAGCCATGTCCCTTCTGCTGCCAGTGAAGGAAGAACAAACAATTGCAAGAAGGCTCCAGCTGTGGAACCCATCTGGAGATGGAGCGTCAGATCTTTCTTTGGTGTCAATCCGTTTAGCTCCAAGGTTTTCTACATAAACTCACAACTGATTATTTGCCCCTTCGAGTGCTGGAAGCATGGGACCCAACAGCTGTAGGGAGACCTAAAGAGACTTTCTCACACTGTGATTAATACACCATGGTCTTCTTTCTGAATGTGCACGTCTGTGGGCTGAAACTTAGGCACAGCCAGATGTGTAGTATGAACGGGAATATAAAGATGTTTTTCTTTCTGATTATTCATATTTTGTCTGGTTTTATAGATTTTTCTCCTACATAAGATTTTATTAGGATGTGATGAAGGCCTACTAAATAGGAGTTTATCTTGTAGGTTAGATTATTTTTCTAGCTGATGCTAGCAGACAAGAAAGCAACATTCTTTTGGTATAGAAGACAGGCATACAGTTCATGGTTTTTAGTTGTTTAGGGTAAAACTTTGCAGTGTCTGGGTCAAAAAGGATTTTAGCTTCATATCAGAAAAAAGCACCTTTGTTTGGGTATGGAGAATCCTTGGCCAATATTGTTCAGGTTAGGTTAAGTAAACAAGATACTATGTAGGCACACCTTTCTTCACATTTGACCAATAAGTGGACTATTACTCAAATGATGTCTTGTTCTTTATAACCAATTATGCTTTTTGAATGTTATCTTCATGACTATGTCATTTCAAGTATAAAATTTCATGTACTTCCTGATTGTGTTTAGAAAGCAGTCAATTTTTGATAGGCTGGTTTGGCCTAACTGTTTTCAGGTGTCTTGATTGCAGTTAAAACACTAAGACCTCCCTCCTCATTTTGACTTCATTTTTTTGACTGGGAATCTATTTGTATAATAGACGGGAAAGGCAACATGATGTTCCACACAAATAAACATTTTCAACAGAATACCACTCAGTTACACAAAACAGAAGAGTGGCCGGTATCCAATGGTGCTTTTCCATGAGTAGAAATGACCTTGAACGTCACAGAGGATGGAGGGAAAGGTTGCGATGGAAGAGGGTAATGCTAAAAACCCCTGATTGCATCCAATCAGTATCTCCACTTGCACAAGACACAGAGCCACCTCCTTCTCAATTTAACAATGAGTTAGCATGACTTGCAGTAAACCCCATCTGACAACAGATTTTTAGAAGCAGGTAGCTCTTGATGTTAAAGTAACACCAGCAATTGTGGAGGGGAACTGCGGAGGAAACTGGAGCAAGAGGAGAGGAGAGGAGAGGTGGACATCAGCATAGGAGAGGTACTGAATCACTTAACATTTTCTATCGTACACAGTTACCTTAGAGTAACCCCACTGACCCTAATGAAACCTACTGCTGAGGGCTGGATCTCACAGACAATTGTAGTAGTATGTTGGGAGAGAGTGAAGACAAATAGCAATATTTGGGGACTTATGCCAGACTCACGGCAGTAACCCAAACCATCCATGTGACAATATGACACTTGTTTACTCGCTCAGTCTAACTCATTTCCTATTATTTTTGTGCCTTCTCTTGCAACAGCTGCCCTTGCATATGTGGAACTGTGCTAAGTTGTTATGGTTGCAAACTTAGCACACAAAAAAAGCTAAGAACTGAAAAGCCGCCTGGGTAATGTCTGCTGACTCCATGCTGTCCCCTTACCAAGCTTTCTGCATGTGTTTTTACAGCGAAGGTACCTGACAACCTTCATTGTAAGCAAGTATCCTGAGCACTATAGCTCTGTGGTTTTAACTCTCATAAATCTGTAGGGTTGCCCAATCCCGCTTAAGAAATACCTAGAGATTTGTGGGTGCAGCCTGTGGAGAGCAGGGTTTGGGAAGGGGAGGGACCTCAGTGGATGATTATAACACAGAGTCTACCCTCCCCAGCAGCCATTTTCTCTGGGGGAACTGATCTTTGTCATCTGGAGATCAGTTGTAATTCCGGGAGATCTCCAGCCACCGCCCTAGATATGGGCCAGTTTGGTGTAGTGGTTAAGTGGAGAACCAAGTTTGATTCCCCACTCCTCCACTTGCACCTGCTGGATGACCTTGGGCAAGCCATAGTTCTGATAAGAGCTGTTCTTGAAAAAGGGCAGTTTCTGTCAGAGCTCTCTCAGCCCCACCTACCTCACAGGGTGTCTGTTGTGGGGAGGGAAAGGGAAAGGAGTTTGTAAGCCGCTCTGAGACTCCTTCAGGTAGTGAAGGGTGGGGTATAAATCCAATCTCCTCCTCTTCCTTTCATATCAGTATGCAGTAGAAGAGCTAGATTTGAGTCCAGTAGCACCTTAGAGCAAGATTTGTTTTTTTTTTGGGGGGGGGGAACTAAGCTTTTGAGAGCCAAAGCTCCCTTCATCTGATAGGCTTTACAGTGGGATTTACCGTGCGTCACACTAGGACGAGAAAAAAACAGAATTCAAATCCCTCATAAAACATGATGCACACTAGGTGACTTTTGGGCGGTCACTATCCTGGGGTATAAATCCAATCTCTTCTCTTCATCTCCTCTAATGAGACACAACCTGTTTCCTCAAAAGGTGAGAGAACTTTTCCATGACCCCTTAGTCCAAGCCTAAATGGTTTCAGATGGGGGGGGGGTGGACTTAATGCTTTGGAAATGTTTAGGCAGCTGAATCAGAGTGAGAATTAAATTCTCCTGAACTTTCATTTTACCCATTAATTATTCTAGCTTTAATTCCGCAGTAATGCATAATTCCAATTTCTTTCAATTTAATCAAAGAAGAATTATCTCTGTAAGTACTGGATGTCTATAAATAAGCACCCAAATGTAAAGTAATCATTAGCGCAGCCTGCAATTTTCTAAAATAAAAATAAAAATTGGACACCTCGCACAGTGCCAGCCCAGATATGAAGGTCTTGGTGCCCTTTTGAAAAAGGGGCGGGGTGGATCTTTGCTCACAGCAAAGGGAATGAAATGCTGTTGTTGTGAAGCACCTACCTAGTTCCCCTCAGCCTCTTGACTCTCTTTCTGTGGAACCTATACACTAACTGCATAAAATCCCTTCTACACCATTTATACACATTCTGTTCTCCTCAGGATGAAAGAAATATGATTTGCATTTCACATTTACATTACGTTTTGCATTGCTCCATTTTACATTTCCCCCCTCTTTTAAAGCTCTTTGTCCCAGCTTTAAATGTGTAAGCAGACACACGGACCTGTCCTTTCCCACAAATAAGCAGAATTGATTTATGTTCCCTTTGTCCCATTCTTGAGTTTTAGAATAATCTAGTCCAGTGTCTCCATCATATATTACTGTGTAATCTTCTTCTCTTCTTCTTCTTACCTTGAATATTTTCTTCAAGCACTTTTTAAATGGTGTTTCATTAAAAGCCCTTATAATATCTTGAAAATATGGTAAGTTTGCAGCTGATAAACTCCCTTCAATGTTAGTGGAAATGACACCATTACACTCACAATTTTGTAGTGACGAGAAAGTCAAAAACAGCCAAAGAGCTCAATTTTTGTTGTTGTTCAGTCTCACAGTCAAGTCCAACTCTTCGCGACCCCATATACCCTCCTATAAAACTGTACCTATTGATTCCAATACCCTCCTATAAAACTGTACCTATCGATTTCCACATTTGGCTGTTATCACATATATACAAAGTCATCATCAAATGATGACTGAAGCGTATAGACCTACTACTTCTACAGTATCAGGAAGAAGTACACACTTGCATTTATAGCCAAGAAAAAAAGTCAAGGATCTGGCAATGCAATCTTAAGCAGAATTATACCCTTCTAAACCCACTAACTTCAGTGGACTTAGAAAGGTGTTCACTCTGCTTAGAACTGCCCTGCTAAATGCTGCAAAGATGTACCTACTTCAGAGAGTTCAGTTGAATCCATCAGCTTTACTCATCTATTGATGACCCAAAAGGTAAGGAGGAACAGAAAACAGTGCAGCGTACTAAAAATGCTTTTCTCCCCCAGAGATGTTTGTTTTGATCTAATGCACTAACTGCATAAAATCCCTTCTACACCATTTATACACATTCTGTTCTCCTCAGGATGAAAGAAATATGATTTGCATTTCACATTTACATTACGTTTTGCATTGCTCCATTTTACATTTCCCCCCTCTTTTAAAGCTCTTTGTCCCAGCTTTAAATGTGTAAGCAGACACACGGACCTGTCCTTTCCCACAAATAAGCAGAATTGATTTATGTTCCCTTTGTCCCATTCTTGAGTTTTAGAATAATCTAGTCCAGTGTCTCCATCATATATTACTGTGTAATCTTCTTCTCTTCTTCTTCTTACCTTGAATATTTTCTTCAAGCACTTTTTAAATGGTGTTTCATTAAAAGCCCTTATAATATCTTGAAAATATGGTAAGTTTGCAGCTGATAAACTCCCTTCAATGTTAGTGGAAATGACACCATTACACTCACAATTTTGTAGTGACGAGAAAGTCAAAAACAGCCAAAGAGCTCAATTTTTGTTGTTGTTCAGTCTCACAGTCAAGTCCAACTCTTCGCGACCCCATATACCCTCCTATAAAACTGTACCTATTGATTTCAATACCCTCCTATAAAACTACCTATCGATTTCCACATTTAGCTGTTATCACACATATACAAAGTCATCATCAAATGAGGACTGAAGCGTATAGACCTACTACTTCTACAGTATCAGGAAGAAGTACACACTTGCATTTATAGCCAAGAAAAAAAGTCAAGGATCTGGCAATGCAATCTTAAGCAGAATTATACCCTTCTAAACCCACTAACTTCAGTGGACTTAGAAAGGTGTTCACTCTGCTTAGAACTGCCCTGCTAAATGCTGCAAAGATGTACCTACTTCAGAGAGTTCAGTTGAATCCATCAGCTTTACTCATCTATTGATGACCCAAAAGGTAAGGAGGAACAGAAAACAGTGCAGCGTACTAAAAATGCTTTTCTCCCCCACAGATGTTTGTTTTGATCTAATGCCCCATGAACAGCCTTTTACAGCACACTTCCGCAGAAGCATAGATTCACCCTAAAACCCACCACAAAGAGAAGGCATCTGACAGTGTGGTTTTTTACCTATGTTTTTCTTTCATGGTCCAGATACATTATGAGAATCCTGTACAAGGCTGCCGTGGTGGATAACTTCAAAAATTACACTTTATAATTTCATAGCATAACATTTGTGTGTGACTCTACAATGTCAGCTCTGGTGTGGGAAATTCCTGGCAGTTTGGGGGGGGGGAGTCCCTGAGGAAGGGAGAATTTGGGAAGGGATTTCACCTAGAATCTATGGTATACAATAGAGTTTGTCCTCTGAAGCTTCCATGTCCTCATCTCTGTAGTAGAGAGATCAGTTGTAATTCTCAAAGAACTCCAGGCCCTGCCTGGAGGTTGGCAAGGCTACTATACAATAGTAACACAACATTACCTACTTTTGTGATTTTAGTGTAAAATCAGATGTGATACTGAAAGATCTATAATAGAATCTTCCAACATTTTTAACAAATAAACTTCCATGGAAGGAGGTAGGTAGGTAATGGACTGATTCAGAGTTGGGCTATGGTGTAAAGGAAGAAAAGTTTTAACTTTTCCCCTCCCCTCTACCAACTGAAACAAAATGCACCTTAGCACCATTCATAGCTTCATTCCATTTATAGAACAGATTCAAGGCACTGGCCCATTTCAAAACACAGGGCTAGATCCAGACCAATGTTCCCTCTAAGCTGAGTTAGTGTGAGCTAGCTCACAGTTTTTTAGCCTCCAGCTCACACATTTTTGTCTCCGCTCAGGAAGGAGGGCTCCAGAGCAAACTAACTTATGCAGTAGCCAAATCGCTCGCTCACAACTTTAATGGCGGTAGCTTACAAAAGTAGGATTTTTGCTCACAAGACTCTGCAGCTTAGAGGGAACATTGATCCAGACTAAATTGGCAGTTTTCACCCATTCCCCCTTTCCCCGTACAAATCCCCCACAGGATTGCCGAACCTCTCCGTGGGGTCTAGAAATCTCCTAGAATTACAACTGATCTCTAGATTATGGAGATCAATTCTCCTGGAGAAAATGACAGTTTTGGAGGGTCACTTCTATGGCACCACTTCTCTGCTGAACTCCTTCCAGTTCCCCATTCCTGCCCTCCCAAGGCTCTGTCCCCAAATATCCAGGTATTTCGCAACCCAGAGCTGGCAACCCTAAATCCCCCTTGTGACTTTCCTCCAGGTCCCCTGTACACCAGGAACACCATGTCATGGAGACCAGTGGGCTACAGGGAAAGGGGGGAAGGAAGGAATGCTCTATCCTGCTGATGGAAAATTTAGTCTAGATCCAACCCACTATCTGAGGAAAGGATCCCTTGTAACTTAACTGTGGCTGTTTATCATAATACCATGCACTCTGTTCTTGGGAACCAGAGATAGAACCACAGAGGTCATGCAGAGGAGGAAACTGGGGGATGGTCTTCTGGACAGTTGTACTCCAGGAAGTTGTAGAAACAGTTTTGTTCTCCTGTGACTAGAGTCTGTTGGATCCACGTATGGGAAGTCCCATTGCAGATCCTCGCTTTACTCCCTCTCCTGTTCTTGACTGTCTCTTGACTGCCCCTCCCAGAGCAAAATGCCACATAAACGCATAAAGCTGCTTTACACTGAATCAGGCCAATGATCCATAAAGGTCCATATTGTCTACTTGGACTGGAGGCAGCTCTCCAGGGTCTCATGTAGAGATTCTTCATATCTGTTTTTGTGAACTGGAGATTGGACCTGGGACCTTCTGCATGGCATGCAGATGTTCTGCCACCAACTTGCAGCCCCTCCCCAGTGGTTGCAGCCCCTCCCCAGGAAGGAGGGATATGGGTAAGTCCTAGGGTTATCAACCTCCAGGTGGTGGCTGGAGATCTCCCGGGATTACCATCAGCTATTACCATTACTGACTGACACCTGTTATGGATAATACCCGGAAATCTGTTGTTTCACCGTCTGACATGCAGTATCTATGTATAGCACTTTAGAATCATTTGTATGATTTTATTCTGGTTTTTTTAAATGTAAGCCGCCCTGAGCCTGCCTTGGTGGGAAGGGTGGGGTGTAAATCTAATAGAATCATAGATTCATAGAATCATAGAGTTGGAAGGGATCTCCGGGGTCACCTAGTCCAACCCCCTGCACAATGCAGGAAATTCACAAATACCTCCCCCTCCACACCTGCTGTTCCACACCCAGAAGATGACAAAAAAACCCTCCAGGATTGCTTCCTGACCCCAAAATGGCAATCAGCGTTTCCCTGGGTGTGTAAAAAAGGGCCACAAGAACTAAGCACTGAGGCAACCCTTCCTGCCCTCCCTCTCATGACTTGCGTAAGTTCACAGAATCAGCATGACTGTCAGATGGCCATCTAGCCTCTGTTCAAAAACCTCCAAAGAAGGAGAGCCCACCACCTCCCGAGGAACCCTGTTCCACTGAGGAACCACTCTAACTGTCAGGAAGTTCTGCCAAATAAATAAATAAATAACAACTGATCTTCAGGCCACAGAGCTTCACCTGGAGAAAATGGCTGCTTTGGGAGGTTGACTCTATGGCATTATACTCCACTGAAGTCCCCTCCCCAAAACCCACTCTCCTCTGGCAGGCTTCATGCCCAAAATCTCTATGTATTTTCCAACCCAGCACTGGCAACCCTAGTAAGTCCTGTTCACTCTGCTTGCAGTAGTTCAAGATAGGTTTGCCAAATCCAGCTTGGGAAATTCCTGGAGATTTAGGGGTGGTACCTGAGGAAGGCAGACTTGGGGAGGGGAGAGAGCTTACTGGGGATATGAAGCCACTGAGTCCACCTCCAGAGCTGCCATTTCCTCCAGGGGAACTGATCGCTGTAATCTGGAGGTTAGTTGTAATGGTGGAAGAACTCCAGGCCACTCCTGGAGATATTGGAAAGCCTAGTTTTGGATCCAAACCACTGTATCACAGAACCTTACACTAAAATTATTACTGTCAGACCTTCCAGCTCACTGCAGTGCATATCAAAAGCTCACTTTGCTTCCGCCTGAAAATGGTCCTTTCTCGTTCAATTGCAATATGTGGGCCTTTAGCAAACAAACAAAAACTTACAACTGATGGAGCGATTGTTGCTAAATTTATATCATGGAGAGGGGGAAAAGAGAGATGTGAAAACATTCCCTCTATCTATCAACAATCTTAGAACAAATGCCCAGGGAAGTTTTTGCTTTGATTTTAATTTAGATGTAGCTGATGTGCTTTCTACAGAGATAAGAGCACTTGTGAAGGTTATGCCCTAAATACAGTGCATATAACATCACAGGGAAAGAAAACATCCTGAAATGTTGCACTGGTCTTCATCTGTCCACACTCCCGACTGCCAACCCCGTCCGGCACCTAATCGCCAGGCCTCTTTTACGCAAGCACAATTTCAATCTTCATGACAAAAATATTAAAAAGCATGAAGAACATTTGTAGCGGAGATTCAAAAGCGACTAAGCCCAGCAACTTGCTGTTTCATCCGGAAACTGTGACTATATTTCTTTGAAGAGTCGTTCAGATTAACTCTCTGGTTTCAATTTATAGTCAAATTTAAAAGCGTCAGCAGGCCCAAAAAGCCGGCTTTCAAAATGTGAAGGGGGGAAGAGGGGTACCGGAAATGGTGGGAGATATTTTTGAGCACTTATTCTCTCAGCGAAGGACTGAACAGCCACAGAGCCTGAGGGGGGGCAACGGTTCACAGGAATTGCCTGAAGCCCCCTCCCAGAAACTTGGGACTCAGCCACTCTCTCGCTGGCTGGCACGGATGAAAGAAAACATACTGTGCTTTTCTGAGGGGGCTGTGAAGTAAATCAGCAATTTATTTAGGCAAGTGTTAAAATAATACAAACAGCCTCTGAAAGAATAAACCTCACTCTCTTTAGGCAAGGGAAATGATAAATGAAAACACTCTGGCATGACTCTTGCCTTTGTAAGTGTCTGAACTAGTAGGATTGCCAAACTCCAGGTAGTAGCTAAAGATCTCCGAGAATTACAATTGACGTCCAAGTGACAGAGATCAATTCACCTGAAGAGAATGGCCACTTTGGAAGGTGGACTCTATGGGGCATTTTCAGGGGTCATTTCGTAGAAAAAGAGCTAGGGGAACTCATTAGCATAACTCATTAGCATATGCCACACCCCCTGACATCAGGGGCCCTGCGGTGGACCTGCAAGGCCAGCGGGAGTGCGAGGAAGCCCCGCCAAGGCCCTCCCTGGCCCCAGGCAGGCAGGGGTGGGGAGAGGCGGTGAGGAAGCAACTTTCCCTCCCTCTTCTCCTGCCTCCTCCTGGCTGAATGAGGGCTGAAAGCACGGTGGCCGGAAGCAGGGGGCGGGGCTTCGTCATGTGCCCCGCCCCCTGCACCTCACCCGGGGGAACTGTGTTCCCCTCCTGCACCTCACCCGGGGGAACTCTGGGCATTTACACAGCACCCCGTAGCGCTTCAGAAATGGTATAGAAAAGTGAAGACCGTTTGGAAGCAGTTTGCAGGTAAAACGGTTCAGAAACGCTTCCCTAACGGGACAGAAGCGTTTCTGTCTGGAAGTGAAAATATATTCCGGTGTGGAACCGTTACTAAAACGGTTCTGTCTGAAATGTCAGACCAGAAACTGTTAGGGAACAGTTCCTGAACCGGAATATTCCCCTGCGAAATTCCCCTACGGCATTATAACCCATTGAAGTCCCTCCTCTACCCAAATTCTTCCTTCCTCGGGCTCCACCCCCATAATCTCCAAGTATTTCCTAATCCAAAAATGGCAACCCTACTGAATTAGGGATGCCAGCCTCCAAGTAGGCATGGGGATCCCCCAGAATTACAGCTCATCTCCAGACCAAAGAAATCAGTTCCACCGGAGAAAAATGGAAGCTTTGGAGGGTGGAATGGCATTGTACGCCACTGAGGTCCCTGTCCCTCGCTCAATCCCCAAATCTTTTGGAGTTTCCCAACCTGGATCTGGCAGCTCTACTCCTAGTCTGAACCCATCTTTCCATCTTCCTTTAACTACAAATTCTGTTGACACCAGAGGTTTTATTTTTAAATACCTGGCCAAAAGATCTGTCATCTAGACCACATAAAGCTACGGTGGAAGTCATGTTGGATGCAGCAAAAACTGCGATTGCATCGTACTGGAAGGATAATAAAGCACCCAGTACTGAGGTGTGGTTTAAGAAATTATGGAGCCATGACTTAATGGATGCAGTCACAAATAAATTAAATTTCCTGTCTCAGAAGCCGACTCTAACAATATTCACAGACAAATGGTACCCCGAAAAATGAAAACATGTAATGTATGTACAAGAGCTGTAATGATATAGCTTACACATTGTGTTATATTCACTTTTAAGCAGTTATGTAACCATTTGTTGTATCAATGTTATCACTATTTACAAAAACCAATAAAAATATAATTTTTTTAAAAAAAACCTGCCACTCACAAGCACTTTTTAGGAAACTCATCTGTGGTGATTGGATGTGCCTGGGATGTAATGTTTCAGACAGACGGTTTGGTGTAATGGTTAGGAGCGTGTGAACTCTAATCTGGGAGAACTGGGTTTGATTCCCCACTCCTCCACTTGCACCTGGCTGGATGACCTTGGGCAAGCCATAGCTCTGATAAGAGCTGTTCTTGTAAAAGAGTGGTTTCTGTCAGAGCTCTCTCAGCCCCACCTACCTCACAGGGTGTCTGTTGTGGGGAGGGGAAGGCAAAGGAGTTTGTAAGCCACTCTGAGACTCCTTTGGGTAGTGTAGGGTGGGGTATAAATCCAATCTCCTCCTCTTCCTTCCGTATCAGTATGCAGTAGAAGAGCTAGATTTGAGTCCAGTAGCACCTTAGAGCAAGATTTTTTTGGGGGGGGGGACTAAGCTTTTTGGAGCCAAAGCTCCCTTCATCTGATAGGCTTTACATTGGGATTTACCATGTGTCACACTAGGACGAGAAAAAAACAGAATTCAAATCCCTCATAAAACATGATGCACACTAGGTGACTTTTGGGTGGTCACTCTCCTGCAGCCTAACCTGCCTCACAGTTTGGGTTGCCAAGAGTGATGTGGGAAATTCCTGGATATTTGGGGTGGGGTGGAGCCTGGAGAGGGCAGGTACAATGCCATAGAGTCCACCCTCCAAATTCACCATTTTCTCCAGGGGAACGGATCTTTGTACTCTGGAGATCACTGGGAGATCCCCAGGCCCCACCTGGAGGCTGGCAACCCTACAGGGCTGCTGTGAGGATTAAGTGGAAGAGGGGGAAACCTTGCATTCCACCTTAAACTCTTTGGAAAACAACAATTTAACAAATTGCTGGGCAAGCCTCAGATCCGACTCACACAGACTTCTGCAGATGGACACGCTGTATGAGCTCAGCCTTCTACGTAGGCTTGGGGGCTGCAGTGTCCATGTCGCTCCTCTGAGCTCTTCATGTCCCATTAGCAATATTGGCTCATATCCAACCATTCCACTTAGCTCTGTTTGGAGTTTTCCTTCTGCCCAAGGAAATTCCCAAAGAGCCTCTTCTGTCATAGGAACACATGAAGTTTCCTTATCCTGAGCCAGGGCATTGGTCTATCAAGGTCTTGTCTACTCTGACTAGCAGTGGCTCTCCTGGGCCTCAACTAGAAGTCTTTCATATGATTTCCTGCTTCATTCCCCCCCCCTTTTCAATTGGAAATGCCGTGGGGATTGAACCTGGGATAGGGTTACCATTCCCCAGGTGGGGGCAGGGGAATCCCCCACTTTCACAGATTCCTGTTCACTGGTGGCCAGCTGGCTGGGGGGATGAAATTCCCCACCCCACCCCAAACAGCGACGTCGACATCGTGAGTGACACACTGCCATCACCTGGAAGGGACATAGATGCATCGGTGATGTTGAGTGGGGTGATGCTCTGGTTTTGGGGCAAAACTCTGTGGTTTGGGCGTGATTTTACCATAGAGTTTTGGCCCCCAAACCAAAGCATAACCCCCAATGTCACCGGTGTGCCTTCTGAGCGGCATATGCACATCGTGCAATGTCCCCGCCCACCCCTGGAACACCCCCCATCCCCCCACTAGCAGGATGATCAAACCTGGCAACCCTGCTCTGATTTGTGTATACAGAGCAGACGCTCTTCCACCGGTCCCATTCCAGAGTTCCTTCATGTGTTCTACTTGTTCTACCTGCGTTGATTCACAGTGGGTGCGATCATACACACAATTAGAGCCAGCATAGGGGCAAATCCCGGGCAGATTTAAAGGGTGTGATCAGACAACAACATCTGGGAAGCATCCCACAACCGTCAGCAACCCGTTCTGCTCCAGCGGAGAAGTGGAGTTAAAAGACACCTTGGAAAATCTGGTAGTAAACGGGTCGCGACGGGCCACAGACGGACTTTCCCGTGCCTGATCACTCCAGCGCGCTCTCATGGCATCTCGATGGTCTGATCAGGCCATCCCGACTCTGTGCCATTGTATTTTTCCACTTCTCAGTATGTGCATCATCGCACACTCCATAGGGAGTCCTCAGTGCGGAGATGTGATTCATCAATACCTCGGTTAATTGCATGAGGGGAAAACGACTCACCCGCAGTTGCGTCTGACCATGGACTGACGGGCTGTGCCCACAGCTTCAAAGGAAGGTGTGATCGTGCAACTGCAGGTCAAATTCTTCCGGAGGAAATAGCCTCACTCCCACCACCACCCCACTGTATCTCACACATGTGACCGCTCCCTCCATTGAAAACTGTTGCAATAGTGCCAGAAAGCAACTGCTGGAAACGTCAAGTCAGTTGCAGCACTGAATAAGCTTTTGTTGTATTAACTGTTGTTTATATCATATTACTCCACTCAGCTTCTTCTGATTTGTAGAGCCTCTAGCAAGAAGAGGTTCTTCTTCTCGATGAAGGCTCCAGTTTACAACCTGTATGCACATGCCTACATTTGTTTCTAAGACAAAGCCAACACGCAATTCGTTTTACAAAGAAAACTAGGGACAAGTGCCTGGATAAATGTAGGGTTTAATTCACATGCTTTAAATGCAATAGGTGAATTATTCAATGCACAGATAAAGAAGAGTCAAATGCACACTGTACATGTACTTACTGTAAGTTGTGAACAGGGCTGCTTAGTGAGTGATGAGTAGAGATGTGAAGGCCCGGGGGAAAAACCGGAAAAAATTCGAGGGGAAAACGTGTGTTTCTTTCCGTTTTTTTCCTGAAACCTTTTTTGTTTTTTTTCCAAAAAATTGGAAAAATTGAAAAAAGAAAAGAAAAGGGGGAAAATTGATCATGGAACATTTTATTTTAACATGATTAATAAAATATTTTAAGACAAGGTATTATTTTCAAAATCATTTCTAAAATATATATATATGGTGTCAGATTGATCTAATTTCTGTGCACTGACAAGCAAGTCCTAGGTTACAAACTGAACTCTCCAATGCAAGAACAAGATGCATTTCTTCCTTTAGGAGGTGCTATTGTCACAAGAAAAGAAAAAGGTTTCAGTTTTGTTTTTGCATGTGGGCGGGTATTCTGTTTATAATAACTGCTTGGACACACTATATTTTTAATATGCTAGTTGTGATAATTTCATGCCAAGTAAAATGTCCATAGTCATATTTTATGTTCCTAAAGTAACAGAATGACTTTCAATCTAGAAAAGACAAAAGAAGTGCTAATATAGCATTTTTTTCAATTTTCCAGAAAATTTCCGTTGTTCCCCCGAAAAGAGCGGGGGGGGGGGAACGGGCTTTTTTCCGAGCTTCAAAATTTCCGGAAATTTTACATCTCTAGTGATGAGTCTGGAACATTCAGAGGTACTCTGCTAATTAAAAAGTGTCCAAAGTTCACTGTACATTTAATAGTTGTATCTTATATTATTGAATATTAGTGACTGGGGTGGCATACAAAGCTCTTCTGATCGACAGTAGTGGAAGACCTGGCTTAGAACAGCAGAGGAAGTATGACTGGATTAGGTTCTGGAAGAGAGAGAGAGGGAGCAGCAGACAGACACTTCTGTGAGTTAAGAACATAAGAGACGCCAATGTTGGATCAGGCCAAAGGCCCATCTAGTCCAACACTCTGTCACACAGTGGCCAAAAATACCAGGTGCCATCAGGAGGTCCACCAGTGGGGCCAGGACACTAGAAGCCCTCCCACTGCTGAAGCTTTATGGGCGCACAGTATTTGCTGAAGCTTTATGGGCGCACAGTACCTTTTTCTCTGGGCAGGACCTGATGTTGGGCAGCAGATCTACTATCTTATAGGGGTATCTTCTTGTTTCAACCTGTGTTCTATTTATTATATTTTACAGAATGTATATCCCACCTTTCTACCCTTACAAGAGCCACCAAGAAGGTTTGTAGATCACTACAACAAGAATGTCATCAGTCTGTAGTAGGGTTGCCAGCTGTGGGCTGGGAAATTCCTGGAGATTTGGCAAGGAGCCTGGGAGGATGGCATTTGGGAGGGAAGGGATCTCAGCTCGGATCACAAAGAGTGCATAAAATGTGGAATTTGCTGCCAGAGGATGTAGTGATGACCACAGGAATAAACAGCTTTAAGAGGAGATTAGAGAGATTCATGGAGGATGTCTGTCAATGGCTACTAGCCCTGGGGACTGAGGGGAAGCTTTATATTCAGAGGCACTAAGCCTTTGAATTCCAGTTCCAGGAGGCAGCATCAGGGGAAGGCCTTGGTCTCTATGCCCTGTCATTGGCCCTCCAGAGGAACTGGTTGGCCACTGTGAGAGACAGGCTGCTAGACTGCTTCCAAAGCATCCATTTTTTCCAGGGGAGGTGATCTCTGTCATCTGAAGACCGGTTATAATTCCAAAGGAATCTCCAGCCAGCATCTGGAGGTTGGCAACCCTAGTGTGCACAGAGGGCTCTCCTCCTCCTCCCCCATACAAAATCCTCTAGCTGTGCATATATTGGGGACGATCGGCAATCCTGTTCTTTACTCATAGATCACCCTTCCCTACATCAGGTTACATGTGAACTGAAAAGAATAGGGGGCAGAGTTGCGCAACGTGGCAGTTGAGAGTACAAAGCCACCATTCTGAACGTCTTATAAAATTTAAATCGAACTGATCCAGTTTGCCACCTGGGAGCATGTCAGGGGCAGTGTTCCCTCTAAGCTGAGCTGTGCATATATTGGGGACGATTGGCAATCCTGTTCTTTACTCATAGATCACCCTTCCCTATATCAGGTTACATGTGAACTGAAAAGAATAGGGGGCAGAGTTGGGCAACGTGGCAGTTGAGAGTACAAAGCCACCATTATGAACATCTTATAAAATTTAAATCGAACCGATCCATTTTACCACCTGGGAGCATGTCAGGGGTGGGAGGACTTGGCAGGGCGGAGACTGTGGAAATGATGTCACGCGATGCTGTGATGTCACTTCACAGCATCATGCAACATTGTTCCCCTCCCCTTGCTTTTTGCTCCTGCTACTCCATTGAGAGAAGCGGGGGGGGGGGCTAGAGCAGTGAGGACAGGATGTTGCTCACCACAGTGGACAACCAGCTATGTCTAGAACCAATAATCATTTTCGAAAACCTTTTTTTCTTTTTCTTTTGCCAAAGCAAGCTGCTTATTTACATTACCTTCAAAGCACAGTGGTTATAAAGAGCCTAAGGCAGGGTCCAAATATATAACCTGAAGGAAAATGGCTATTTATACTTGAACAACAGAAAAATGACAGCCTCATCCTCTGATAGTGACAGATACCTTGACTGGGGCAGAAGCAAGATGAAATACGGCTCCTTTGAAAATGGATGACTAACTTTCTATTGATTTCTTTCAATTTCCTTAGAAATAAACTGTCGGTAAGCCTCAGAAACTCCGAGGTTGTTTTGCTCAGAAATTTTAGCTGGGGCTTCACAGTCTCCATAACGATCCCTTCCTATATATTATTGTCTCACCTTTAAATAGGGAATTTTCACTTCTCTCAGGTCTTTCTAAACTGAGCTGAGGTGAGGGTCAGTTGATGGTCAACATAAGATCTGGTCATGTGATGCAAAGCGACGTTAGATGTCAAAAGGTTTCCCCTTAAACATTTTGAAACCTCAGGGTTAAAATATGATTAAATATGCTTCTGAGTTAAAATACACAGCATAGAGTTAGCTACAGAAGGTCCTACAAGCATAGTTGCGCTGAATTTGACCATTTGCCCTTATAATAAAACAAGCAGGGACCCACAAGCAATTGGCAGGAGCAGCCATCCCATTCCCCCCACCTTTGATTTCCCCCCTCTCCACCCACATCTCAGTGTCTCTCTATTTCCCCCTCCCCCACCTCTCTCTTACCTTCTGTCTCCCCCCCCATCTATTGTCACTCCTCTCTTTCTGCCTTTCTCACCCCATCACTCTCCTTTTCTGCATTAGCTTCGCTGCCTCAGTGGCATGATGGGTGGAGGAGTATTGAAGCTTTGTCTTCTCACATACAGAGTATGGTTTTGGTGGGAACTAAATCCCCTTGTGTTTTTGGTTATGTTCTGAGAGTCTTCTGAAAACCTGGGGGGGGGGTCCCCCAAGTTCACAGAACTATCTGTTTTCTGTCACTGTGGGCCTTCTTCTTCTTCTTCTTCTTCTTCGTAAGTATTATGTTTGTGTGTATGCCTGGAAGACTTATTACGGGACTTATTACCATTCCTCAGGGCCTGTAAAACAGCTGTTCTGCCAGGCCTTTGACTGAGGTGGCAGATGTCCAATAAAAAAACCTGGCCTCCCCCACTGAAATGGAAGCCTACCACCTCAACGTGGCCTGGACCAATAAGATCTTAGAGACCCAATGGCGCCAGCTTGAAAATAATGTATATAATGAAACAGTGTGACCTGTTTGGTGTTTTTTTTTTCCTTTTTAAATCTATGCTATCTTAAATTGTTTTTAATTATTCTGTAAATTCCATTTATGTGTTTTAGAATCTTACTGTGATCTGCCCTGAGCTTGCTTGCAGGGCGTGGTGGTGGAATATAAATGGAATAAAATAAAATAAATAAATAAAGTCATGGTTGACTTCTGGCGCCCCCCTAGTGGCCTAGTGGAGAGCCAGTTTGGTGTTGTGGTTAAGTGTGCGGACTCTAATCTAGGAGAACTGGGTTTGATTCCACACTCCTCCACTTGCACCTGCTGATGTGACCTTGGGTCAGTCACAAGCTCTGGCACAGCGGTCCTTGAAAAAGAGCAGTTTCTGTCAGAGTTCTCTCAGCCCCACCCACCTCACAGGGTGTCTGTTGTGGGGAGGGGAAGGGAAAGGAGTTTGTAAGCCGCTCCGAGACTCCAAGTGAAGGGCGGGGTATAAATCCAATCTCTTCTTCTTCTTCTAGTGGATGTTTCAGAGAGATGGCTTGCTATTGTCTGGCTCTGTGTCCCGGTCCTGGCTCTGTGTCCCGGTCCTGGTATTTCTTGGATGTCTCCCTTCCAAGTGCTTGCCAGGGTCAGCTCTGATTAGCTTCCAAGGTCTGAGGAGATCGGGCTTGCCCGGGCTATCCAGGACAGGGCAGTATGGGCTCCATTCTCAGATTTATGTCTCTTCAGATAAGACCACACTTGACTATTAGATATAGATGGCCATCAGGCCTCAGTAGAGACTCGCAAGTGCTTTCTGAATATCCTAAAGGAATCATGCCACTGGGAAACATTATACCTCTGCAGATGTGCTCACAGAGCAAAACCCCACCAGCAGCACACCTGAGAAGCACAATATGCATATTGTCATATAGTGTGAACAAAGTGACATGTGGGTTTTCCCAGTGATTACAGATTCCAAGGCACAAACTGAAGCTCTGCCTGCATGAAAAAATCACAATACTGCCCGTTTCTCGCAGTACAACGATTGCATGTATCATGTTCCCCTAAGGCACAGCTGGTGAGCTCTCGCTCCACATGAACAGTGTAACATTTGCAGAGAGCTGTCTGAAAAGTTTGGGTAACTATCACATCCAGTAAGAACAATTTAATGGAATTAAAACTCAGCAAATACCAGGTTCTCTTTTGCACAGTAGAAACCCGAGGTTATTATTCCTTTTTTTTTAAGTAAGAAAGAAAAGAAATGCTTTTCATCCCTCAAATGATTGAAAATACTGATCAACTGCAGAAAATTGAAGCAATATTGATCTCAGCAGTGGCTGCACCTGTCTAACTCTGATTAATTCCTGTACTGTTCTGTAGACGTTTTGAAATTACTACTACTTGACTTTGTTCTTTAAAAACTGTCAGCTTAATTCAATAGCATGTTTAGAAGACAAAATTTCAGTGCAGGTGCTGCTCACTATAGTATAGCTTAGGTTAACATTCCTGTTTTACATTCATGCTTTTTGTCTTAATTTTTTACCTGCAAGATTCAGGGTTGCCTGGATTGTACAGATCTAGCTCAGAGCTTAAGCAAAACTTTGGAAATTATCAGGAAAAATAAGGGCCTGCGAATATACATGGGAACATCGGCAATGAAATTGCAATGTCCTTTTTTATATATAGAAAACATACTATTAAGCATGTCTCTACTTGTGCTCCTATTTTGTCCCACATAGGATGGATGGATGGCAATTGGCATGAGCCAGCGGGAACAGGGTGGCAAGCGCCGTCAACACAACAGTGTTCCATCACTTCTGGGAAAAACCAGAAGTGACATCACTCCTGTCTAGGAATCACTGAACACTCTATACCAGGGGTGTCACACATTTGGCCCAGGGGCCGGACCAGGCCCCCAGAGGGCTTCTATCAGGCCCACAGTGGAACTGGCTGTCTCCTGCTTCTTCTTCCAGTTCTTCTGCTGCTGCATCATTATAGGTTTGCAGCTTACAGATACACACCTGAATAGCATACTCAAGATTGCAACAGCAGAGACATTTTGATGAAATAATTCAGAGCAAGAGGTGTCAGTTAGCAGACACTGTTAAATAAACAAAATATGTTTTAAGCATGTTTTTATTTTAAGGGGAAAAAACCCTTTGTGTTTGTGTCCCTTATAAAGTTTATATCTCCGCTACCTGGCATTACATTTTATGACACACATGGCCCGGCCCAACAAGGTCTCATTTATGTCAGATCCGGCCCTCATAACAAATGAGTTCGACACCCCTGCTCTATACCATACAGTATAGTTTCTGGTGATTCCTAGAGCGGACTGATATCACTTCTGGGTTTTCTTCAGAAGTGACATAAACACCTTGTCCCAAGAATGCAGCAGGGGGAAATGCAAGCTGTGGGTGGGACATCCCCCACCCCACCCAAAAACCTAATATACCTAGTCCCACATCTGTTCCTCCCCCCAAATGGCCATCAGGCTTTCTGGCATCTGTGTCATGCTAGGGCCAGTAAAGTGGAACACAGCAGGTTATTTTATTTATTTGAGACATTTATATTTGTATTTCTCCTAAAACTCAAGGAAGCTCATGCAGGCAAATGGTAACAGCCATTTAAAGACAGCAGCCATAAACATAGTAAAAACAACATACAGAGACAATTTTCTTCCCAATAACACTTTCTAGGTGGTTACTTCCATTAGTAACATTATCTCAGTTGAAGGTGGATGCCACTATACCTTTCAGGGAAGAATTTTATGGTGTTTTTTTTCCTTTTCTTTTTGGAATGTAGAACAGAGGCTAGAGAGAGAATTATGATTGGGCACAGAATCAATGAACTCTCTTAGAAATTCTAGACCCTGACCTTTTGCCTACTTTATTCTTTAAAGGATGGATTCTGCATCTTGCTCAGGATGCTTGCATGGTCTGCTCTTGCAGGTCTCAGGATGATCATCCTTAATAAAGACTGTATGTTGTCGAATCTACAACAACTAAAGACTGAATGCTTCGTTAGCCAAAAACCTTGAGCAATTTCTCTCTCCTCTAGAGAGATCTCGGAAAGGGGGGCCTGCCTAGCCTAGGCTCTCCCACAAAATAGACCTGCTCAGGATGGGACCATTCAACTGCCTTCTGTAAGCATTTTTTGATTGGTTTTTAGATTTGATTAGGTGCATGGACTTATTGACCAGAGAACATTAGTTTTGTCCTTTGATTGCTGAGTTTTCAGTTTACTGATTGTTTACTTTGAGTTTTTACATTGCATTTTGCAATTTTACATTTGATGGTAGTACAAGCCACTTCGAAAAATGCCTCATTATGATTAGGGAGGCATGAATGTCTGCACTGTAATTTCTTCTAGGGTTTGTTTACAATCAAGATTTCAAATTCTACCTGAAGTGTTCTCTTTTTTATTTTTTTAATGTAAATTTGGATGTTTCGTCACCTGTTATGTCCGCTGACAGCCACCAGGGGCCATCGAATACCCCCAAGCTTGACTCTGTAGGAACAATGGGGACTAGGCTCCTAGTCTCTCCACTTGGGAACCAATAGGACCGTGGTGGGAGATTTAAACCCACCAATGAGACCTAGGGGAGTGTCCCCTGGTGTGTATATAGTTGGCCAGCCGGCCAGTAGTTGTTGTCTTTGTTGTGTACCAGTAAACCATGCTGATCACTACATCCGTCTCCGTGGTTTATACATGTGTCTAACCCACTAAACGTCATCACCAAAGTTTATTCGGCCTTTCTACAGAAGTGATGTTTAGAGGTAATGTCTCAATGGGTAACCTGTATCTGCTTAGGTGGAACAAGCAGTGCCAGAGGATTTTCTCTCCTCACAACTGGAAAACGTCAGTCAATATTCAGATTCATCAGCATAAATGAATAGCTAGTAGAATTGAAGACTAGGGGAGGACAATTTTTCTCCCAGGATAACCGGGACCCAAAGTGGGTAACATAAGAATCAGACCAGTGGTCCATCTACAACATCTAACACTTCAGCAGAACAACCGAGTTAAGTAATTTTAAACCCCCATAACCCTGAACAGGAAAGATGACAGGAAGAAAGTAGATTCCTTTGGAACATGTTGTGGGAGGAGAGTTTTACGAATGCTTTGGAGAGCCAAAAAGACAAATAAGTGGGTTCTAGATCAAATCAAGCCTGATTTCTCCCTAGAAGTTAAAATGATGAAACGAAGGCTATTGTACTTTGTTCACGTTATGAGAAGACAAGAATCACTAGAAAAGACACTAATGTCAGGAAAAGTTGAAGGCAGCAGGAAAAGAGGAAGAGTGACAGACCCAACATGAGATGGATGGATTCAACCAAGGAAGCCACAGTCCTCAGTTTGCATGACCTAAGAATGGCTGTTAATGATAGGATGTTTCGGAGGACATTAATTTATAGGGCTGCTGTAAGTTGGAAGTGACTTAACCACACTTAACACTCTCACACTGAAAAGATAGCGAGAATCCTCCTTATTGCTGGTTCCTAAGGAAGTTTGGTAGTTGTAGGGTAAGACTTTATTCACTAAAAGTGTGTTAAAAATCAGGAAGCAAGTGAGAAACATAGGCCCATACGGCATCTAGCATTCGCTCTGTTGTTTTACCAAACCCACACTGGAAAAGGAAAAGATGGAGCTCAAAGCCACATTCAAATACCCCAGACGAACACCATACTGACTGCAGAGTCACCCCTGAATCGTCATAAAATGAACATAAATCTATGCAGATGGTGCCATAAAACCGAGAGATCAAAGGAAGTGAAAGCATCATGCAGGGTGGAGGCTACCTTAAAATCCGTCAATCAAAGAAAGTGAAAGTGGCGTGCTATGTAGAGGGGAATTTCTGTTCCAATGTGGGTTTGGTAGAACAGCGGAACAAATGCTCGATGCAGGATAGGCCATAAATAAGCTGTTTTCACAGAAGAGGATCCTGTTTTTGTACTGGAGTACTACTAGTTAATTTTTTCCACAAATGGTCTGGTGAAATTGTGAGAGAGCAAAGTTTGCCAGTGACAAATTATTTAGGAGGACACACACACAGGAAAGGGCTGCTTTTTGTTAATATCAAAGTTTTCCAAACAGTTGAATCCTTTCCCTTCTTGAAGGCATGAACACTTCCCAAAATGACCAACAACCAGGGATAATGAAAGACTGGCCAGCCAGCAGAGGTCAAGTGAGGGGTAACAGCAGCTACTTTCGATTCCAAAGCCATGAACCACAGGCCTCAATAGAAATGTCAGGTTTTCTATTCATGTTGCCCTGCAAGTTGAACTAGTTCAACGGGTGCCTTTCAGTCTGTAGTCTAAAAGAGCCTGTACAGATCATAAAGCTTTGGTTCAAAGCAGTGAACCTGTGAAGTTCTTCTACATACTGGATGTCAAAAAGTAGGATAAACACACTTCAATAAAAAATAAAGCAGGGAAGTACTCATGCATGAACTCTTGGCTAGCATACATGTGAAGGCTTCGGTAAAAACTATTTTAAGAAGGACTTTGCATGCAAAAAAAGCAGAAGTAGTAGTAAGAAGAAGCAAGCTCCCTATTCTGTAGAACTTCCCAACTATTTGTGCTCAGGATTCACATGCCAGGATCACCAGGAACCAAACCATTGACGTTTTGCATGTACAAAACATTTTTTATTGAACTATGGCTACTTTCCTGACCTTAATGTATGTGTGTAACATGTCATCAAGTTGCAACCAATTTATGGCAACCCCATAGGGTTTTCAAGGCAAGAGGTGAACAGAGGTGGTTTGCCATTGCCTTCCCCTGCATAGTGACCCAGAATTCCTTGGTGGGCTGCCATTCGAATACTAACCAGAGCTGAGCCTACTTAGCTTCTGAGATCTAATGAGATTGGGCTAACGTGGGCAATCCAGGTTAGGGCCCTAAACTTATTCTCAGAATCACAGAATCATAGAGTAGGAAGGGACCTCCAGGATCATCTAGTCCAACCCTCTGCACAATGCAGGAAATTCACAAATACCTCTCCCACACACACACCCAGTGACCCCTGTTCCATGCCCAGAAGATGGCTAAAAAAAAAAAAAAACCCTCCAGGATCCCTGGCCAAACTGGCTTGGAGAAAAAATTGCTTCCTGACTCCAAAGTAGCGATCGGCATTTCCCTAAGCATGCAAGAAAGGGCCACAAGAACTAAGCTCTGATGCAACCCTACCTCCCTCTCATGACCTGCCTAAGGTCACAGAATCAGCATTGCTGTCAGATGGCCATCTAGTCTCTGTTTAAAAACCTCCAAAGAAGGAGAGCTTACCACATTCCAAGGAGGAACCACTCTGTCAGGAGGTTCTCCCCAATGTTTAGTTGAAAACTCTTCTGATTTAATTTCAACCCATTGGTTCTGGTCCGACCTTCTGGGGCAACAGAAAAAAACTTCATATCATCCTCTATATGACAGCCCTTCAACTACTTGAAGATGGTTATCGTATCACCTCTCAGTTGTCTCCTCTCCAGCTCCTTCAACCTTTCCTCTTAGAACTTGGTCTCCAGGCCACCATCTTCGTTACCCTTTCTTTGGAGTCCTGCTCAAGGAGGTTGACAATTAAAAGCCATATTATAAAAAGAAAATGTAATTTGAAAAAAACTCGTCAAACTAATCAGGCTTATTGAAGTCAGTTCAACTGCTCTTGAGTAAGTGGATTCTAGACTACAGTTTTAATTCCCACAATTTGAGATAATCATTTTTCTGCTTCCTAGTCTGTAGTTCAGCAGTCTGAATAACCCTGACTAGCTCAGTCTCATCAGAGCTTGTAAACTAAGCAGCATTGGCCATGGAAGGCCTGCCCCCCCGCCCCACTGAACAGTGTCCAACCTTGACTGTCAACAGGGTGCCAACAGATCCAGAAAGAAGTGCTGAAACTATGTCAGGATGTAACACGCATTAAATGAAACATCTGGATTATGCAGCCACCTGCGGTTTATATCTGTCTTGAAAGCATTAAATAAAGCATCTGTGGAGTTTACTTAGATCCCTGTTTCTGAGTGCCATCCTATTATTTTTGCCAATGCAGACAGCAAGACGAATTTTCTACCCGTCTCCAGAATACCTCAGCCAAGAAGTTTCATCTGATCATCATAATTCCTGTCTGCCATCGCAAACACAAGATCACTGAAAATGAAATGTTCCACTTCATTTGACCTTTTCTTGTAGAAATATATTAAACATGTATAAAAATTGTACATTTTCTTTCATTGATTCCAGAATGTATTCAACCTGAAAGCAACAGAACACGTATTTCAAGAGCTGTCAGACACTCAATTTACTGCATTTCTCCATACCTCCCCCACCCTCAAAAAGGTGCAGGGCTAAAAGAACATCACAAACAAACCTACAGCTCCATGCTCAGCATACAGAGGAACCCCCGGAGAATTGTACCAGTTGCCAAAGGCTTATCAAAGTTTGAACTTTTTGTTTGCTTAGCCATTTGCTATGCATGGCGGTGCAGCAGAGAAAATACTTTTTTTTTAAGCTCCCTTGGCATATTATGTATTTCTGGTTTTAATATCCACCCATATTCATGGAAACTCCTGGCCAGAGATATCTGGACACAACATGCTGCTGGATGCAGGAAAATAGGTATGAACGGGTCGCATAAAGTCCCATGCCAGGTTTTCAGGCCTCAGAATCAAAACAGAAGTGACAAGGGGTAGCTCTAGGAATCATCGGAAACTCTAGGGCTTTACCACAGAGATTCCAGCGATTACTAGAGCTACCCTTTGTCACTTCCAGGAAAAGCCTGATGTGGTGGCATTGGCATAATGCTGATTTCGTTGCTCCTACCCACCCTCCAGCATCTCAACGAATATGAGTAGTAGAACCTATAACTGAGAGAGTAAGGAGTTGTGGAGTAGTCAACTATATGATAAGTAATAGCCTAGTCTGCCTTTAGCTATGGGATAGAATGATGCAGTCTGCTAAACTGAAGACAGTAGCGTCAGGAACTGACTGGATCTGGGCAGCCCACGTATGGATCATCATCGGCCCATGCCACAGAATGAAGCAGTTGTGAGGTGTGGAGAGTTGAGGTGGTAGGCTGGATTGTACCATTACAGACTGTGGGAGAAGGGATACAAATTACAAAGTTCCCCTCTGTTAATATTTCTTTTTAAGTGGAAAATCGGCTCAACAAAGGAAAGGCTGCAATGGAACTTTTCTCCCCAATATACTATCTCTTCATTTACAGTGAGTTTTTCCATGGGGGGACATTATGAATGGGCTCCCTTCCCCCACAGTCAGAAGTTGTAGAGCCCATTCTGCAACTTGGGGATTCTATCGTGTCGTTTCATTGCGTGTCTGGAGGAGGCTCCGAACCATGCTTATCGGTGGCATCATGTTTTGCTAGCGGAGGAAGCTGAAAACAGAAGTGTCCCAGATCCTCCCCCCCATGCCATTAGTGTGGACAATTATCCTGAGCCCACCATCTCTCTGATTACATTGGACTTATTTTTTGGACAGGGGGGAAAAATCAGCAGCAGCTCTTTCACAAGAAGCTGTGGGTCTAAGAATAAAAAGAGCCCTGTTGGATCAGACCAATGGTCCATCTAGCCCAGCATCCCATCTCACACAGTGGCCAACCAGTTCCTCTGGATAGCCAACAACAGGGCACAGAGGCTGAGGCCTTCCCCTGATGATCCCTTCTGGCTCTGGAATTCAGAGGCTTAGTGCCTCTGAAGGTGGAAGTTCCCCTCAGTCACCATGGCTAGTAGCTATTGATAGGCTTATTTGTCTAATCCCCCTTTAAAGCTGCCTATTCCTGTGGCCATCACTACATCCTAGGGTTGCCAGACCCCCCGGTTCCATGGGGTTTTCCTGGTTTTGGGGGGCTCCTTCCCATCGCCCACCAGCTGGTGGGGGGGAAGCCCCGCCCCCAAGAGTGACCACCCAGCCCCCCCACCTCTTCCCAACAGAGTTTAAAGACATTCTTTAAATGCTGCCGGAGAGAGGCGGGGGCTGCGCAGCTGTACTCTAAGCCCTGCATTTGGGACTTGGGATGCAGGCATGTGTGGCCTCCTCCCCTCCCCTCCCCCCAGCAGTCATAGAATCATAGAACTGGAAGGGACCTTCAGGGTCATCTAGTCCACATAATGCAGGAAACTCACAAATGCAGGAAACTCACAAATACTTCCCCCTCCACACCTGCAGTGACCGCTGTTCCATGCCCAGAAGATGACAAAAAGCCTCCAGGATCCCTGGCCAAACAAGCCTAGAGAACACTTGCTTCCTGACCCCAAAGTGGCAATCAGCATTTCCCTGGGCATGTAAGAAAAGGCCACAAGAACGAAGCACTGATGCAACCTTTCCTGCCCTCCCTCTCATGATCTGCCTAAGTTCACAGAATCCACATTGCTGTCAGATGGCCACCTAGCCTCTGTTTGAAAACCTCCAAAGAAGATTTTCACCACTTCCCGAGGAAGCCTGTTCGACTGAGGAACTGCTCTGTTAGGAAGTTCTTCCAAATGCTTAACTGAAAACTCTTGATTTAATTTCAACCCATTGGTTCTGGTCCGACCTTCTGGGGCAACAGAAAACAACTCCATATCATCCTCTATATGACAGCCCTTCAAGTACATCTCGTTTGAAATCTGTATTGTTTTTTTATATATTTTTCAATGTCATGCTCTATTAGGGTTGCCAAGTCCATCTTCCACCCCCAGTGGGGGACTTTGGGGGCATTCCTTGGCGGGGCATCCCCGACATGATGATGTCACATTGGGGACGTCCGCCCCCCCTCCCCCGCCCGTGCGCCAGATCTCCAGAAACGGCAGTTCCCTGCACTTAAAGGAGCTGGTGTTTTCCTTTTAAATGCAGGAGCCGGCGTTTCCCCTTTAAAAGCAGCCGCGTTTCCCTTTTAAGAGCACGAAGCTGGCATTTCCCTGCAAGCTTGCGGAGATCAGGCTTGGGAGGAAACACGGGTTCCACACACTTAAAGGGAGAGAGATGGGTGGCTGTGGGTGTTGAGAGTGTGGCTTCCCCCGCTGGCCATCTGGCCGGCGGTGGGTAGAACCCCCCCAAAAAACGGGGGACCCCTGGCAACCCTATGCTCTATGTGGGATGTGCAATCACATGACTATTTTAAGGCACCCAAGGATTGCATCATCCTCCACATAAGGATTGCATCATCCTTCACTGTTTTAAAGCTCAAACATTTTTCTGACCAGCACTGCTCTTTGCTTAAGGACAATTCTATTGTGGACATTTGGCAGAACAATAATAGGAAGGCAATTTCTGGACCAGAAGTAACTATTTTCTCTTTCTGTCTTTATTACTCTCTCCATTTAGTTTTAAAATTTTAAAATACATTGGTTTACACATTTTTATTGTTTCTAGATTTATACCAGAAAAATACCACTGGGCACATGATTACACTGTTGGAGGCCTCATTTGTACTTTTATTCTGTGCCTAGTGGTCTCAGTTTGGAAGTAAGTCAATAGTATATATTTATTTTTTGGTAGAATTATTTACAATTTATTCATCGTATTGTATGTATTTAATGTCCCATTTCTTTTTATCTTTTACAGCAACTTTTTTCTGGTACCTATTGATTTTATATCTTGTATCTGCATGATTGTATTGTATTTTAGCCAATACGTTCCTCATTATACCTGACCTCTGAAGAAGGCCTATGCAGGCCGAAATGCGTCAGGTCGAATCTATCAGCCCTTGTGTGTTATAATTTGTTATTTGTACATGAGGTGTAATTGGGTCCTTATATATAATTTTAAAATCTTTGTTTAATAAATACATGTATCTTTTTATACATTTCATATATTAAGCTTTTATTGTTGGCCCTCTTTAGCATTTGACTAACCTTTATTAGGTTCTGGATTCTAGGTTTTAGGTTCAGTCCCCCCCCCTTTTTTTTGTCTTAGTCCGATCTTCTGGGGCAACAGAAAACAACTCCACACCATCCTCTAGATGACAGCCCTTCAAGTACTTGAAAATGGTTGTCATATCACCTCTCAGTTGTCTCCTCTCCAGGCTAAACATACCCAGCTCCTTCAACCTTGCCTCATAGGACTTGGTCTCCAGACCCCTCACCATCTTCATTGCTCTCCTCTGGACACATTCCAACTTATCTATATCCTTCTTAAATTGTGTTGCCCAAAACTGAATACAATACTCTAGGTGAGGTCTAACCATAGCAAAGTAAAGGGTTTAAAGGAAGTCTTTAAATGCTGCTGGAGAGAGGCAGGGGCTGCGCACCTTTACTGTAAGCCCAAAATTCAGGACTTAGAATGCAGGTGCATGTGGCCTCCCCCCCCTTTCCCCAGCAGCACTTAAAGGAAGTCTTTAAACACTTCTGGGGAGAGGCAGGGGTTGCTGCTCCCCAATGTGATGACATCACTTCTGTGTGATGTCATCATGTTGGGGACTCCCCACTCCCTCCAGTAATACCCCCCAAAGTCCCCCGCTGGGGACTTTGAGGGGATCTGGCAACCCTACTACATCCTCTGGCATCCCAATGTGTATGCCTATGGAAAGCCATGAGTGAGTGAGACCTGCATTTAGATGCACATGCTGATGAACATGGGATTTATGCTACAGGTCTTATTGACATATTACATATGGATTTCTAAGCTAACTCCACAAAGTACCCATGGGTACTCAGTGTTAGAATATACGAGGTCTATAGTGCAGCCTTATGAAGAAGATCAGAAGATCACCCAACGGAGGTGTGTGTGTGTACAGCTGAAGGACTACTAGTTAGCATAGCTAGATCAGGGACCTCCCACATTTTCAAATTATGTTCTTCCTGTCTCCTGATTGGCTTTTCGGGAAAACTTCATGGGAATAAACAGATTGGTTACCCATTCAAGGCCAGTTCCAGGTTTTGGGTGACCCTGGGCAGACAGTGCCTCAGGGCCCCCCATGTGCCCACCACCAGGGCCACCCTCATGCCTTCCTTTCCACCTCACACCTGCATGCCCCCGACCTTCCTGTGCATCCTTCCACCACTTGCAAGCCCTCCCATTGCCCATGCTCAATGGCCTATATAGGGTTGCCAAGTGTAAATTCTTCCGGAGCGGGGGACTCCCGTCCGGCATCTAAAACACACAGAAATGACGTGACGACACCGGGCACACTGGGGGCGGGGCCACAACCATCCGAGGGAAAACCATAGAGTGCCCAGCTTGGTCGCGTCACTTCTGGGTGACGTGCACATCGGGGTGGGGTTCCCCCCAGGGGGACTTGGCAAGCCTAGGCCTATATCACCTGCACACCATTCCAGCACATCTATCTAGGAGTGCCGCTGCCATTCCCATCTGGAGTTCCACCACTGTGCACCACCAACATCCCCTTGCTTAAAGTCACTGGGCAGTTGGGAGCATGGGTACAGACAGGTGGGCAGGGGAGGTGCATGGTTGAGGGTCAGCAGCGGTGGGCCCCACCAGAAATCCTGGGCCCTGGCAAACGCTGATGCCAGCCCTGTACACATCTCTATTTGAGAAGTCTCTAAGCCTTTTGTCATCAAGGAATAAATAATGTTTGCCGACATGTTTTTTCGTGACTAGTGAGTGGAGGTCAGTTAATATAAGAGATAAGGTCTCACTTTCTTCTTTTTAATTTGCACTGCATTTCTGTGGACTGAAATTTTAACTGATGCAAGGCACCGATCCTCATTGATGAGGAGGAAAGCAGGATATAATTATTTTAAATAGATAAATTAGAGGCCGATAAGCCACACCATTGCTTAGGTTCATGATTCATAAATGGTTTCCACACCAAGTCCAGAAACCAGTGGGAGGTTTGGGGGGCAGGGACGTGGGGGGGCAACCTGGAAGTGACATGGGGAAGTTCTAGGAATCTACGAAAACTCTATGTACCCAGAATGATATACAGGTGCAGAGGCTAGAAACATTTTTTTCCCTTTTCTTTGTTTATAGGCAACAAAGGTGATTGGCGGGTGTCTCAGATCCTGGAAAACTAGATTTGTGTTCTGCGTCAGTCAAGCTTGTCGACATCAAATGGAAAAGGATAAGGTGACCATTTCTCATACCCTAATTTCCCTTGGCATTTAGGCACCACAAAAATCACTCCAGGCCCAGGCCAAATCCATAAGAGGAGGAAGAGAAAGAGGAAAAGGAAGAAGAGTTGGTTTTTGTACCCCACTTTTCTCTATCCTAAGGAGTCTCAAAGCCCCTTACAATCCCCTTCCCTTCCTCTCCCCACAACAGGCACCTTGTGATGCAGGTGGGGCTAAGAAAGTTCGGAGAGAATTGTGACTGGCAGGCTTCATGTGGAGGAGTGGGGAATCAAACCCGGTTCTCCAGATTAGAGCTCTCTGCTCTTAGCCACTACACCAGGCCGGCTGTCATAGTGGGGAAATCACTCAGGGAGCAAACTGATTTCCCCAATGAGCTGAAATGGTTCTTGATTAAAATGGCTGTCTCTGCACAAGAACATGCTTTTCAAAAACAGGATTGGTTCCCCCAGGGGTCATTTTGTAGAAAAAGAGGGGCAGGAGCTCATTAGCATAACGTATTTGCATATGCCACACCCCCTGACATCACTGGAAGTGTGTCAGAAGGCAACACCCACCGCTCAGGCTCCACTGGACTGTTTTGGATTGCTAGCTATTGGGGGGGGGGAGGCATGCAGATCTGTCCTCACAGAGGAGGAAGAGCTTGTACCTGAATAAAACTTGGTCTTAAAGGAGCCACTGGACTGTTTTGGGCCGGGGGGCTGGGGGGGAGCTCTGCAACTTACCTGGCTGCTTCTTGCTCTGACTGAGGGCTGCTGGGAGCAGGGGGTGGGGCTTGTTGCATGTGCCCACCCTTTGGGCTCTTTACTGCCGGAGCTCTGCTCCTGTGCGCTCCTGCAGGAAATGACCCCTGGTTTCCCCTCTGTTCTCATCTGTATTCTACAGTCTGCATGAATCTATGTTTTCCTTACATGGGGGGGGGGAGCCAGGTTTTTAGCCCTTTTCATTATGCAGATACAGGCAGTCTTCATAATGAAATAGCCTTCTCAGATCGCCTCTGTAATGAAAACCGATTGCTTGCGCTGATAGACTGTCATGGTGATTTTTCTTAAATCTTTGTCTATATGTGTCTCTGGACAGCTATATTTTATAGCTGTCCAGAGGCAATCTTTAGAGCTGTGAAAGTTTTTGATCACAGGTTTGCCTGATTTTTGCAGAGACACCTGGTTAATCCATAGATTGAATTGCTAAGGGAGTGGCGCATTCTTGCCACAGAGCATTGGTATAGTATTATAGTATTACCTACAGTCCTCTGCAGTGGAAAATGATCCTTCTTTAAGCAATCTGCACTTTGATCATTTGGTCTGAAAGGGATGCAGATTAGCAATGGGGAATTTGCTACAGGTATCACCACATCTCACCATTGATCCAAAAGTAGGCTTGCCAGCACACACACACCCCCACTGAAAGCAAGGTATTCCCTGCCTTCAGGGCCAGCACCCCCGCCACTGATTGACTTTACCAGGAGTGGGAGGAAGGCCCAGGCTACATCACCAGTGATGTTACTTTTATCATGGACCACATGTGATATTATCACATTGGCGATGCAGTGACACTCTGGTATTTGGGCAAAAACTCTATGGTAGAAGCCATTTTCCCATAGAGTTTTTGCTCTACTACCAGTGTTGTCTCAGTGTTGCAACATGATGTCACTTCCAGTACATGCGGGAAGTGATGTCACCGGCAATGTTGCTGGGCAACCCTCCCACTCCTGGTAAGTCCTCCCATCCCCCGCCAGTTGCCAGGAGGGAACTGGCAACTCTGACCAAATAATAGTTGATGTGTGGAACTCATTGCCACTAGATATCCAACCAATTGCACATATTTACAATTGCCCTGCCACCAAGCAATGCCAGCTGGCTAATGTGAAACCTGTAAGATGGTACCCAGACATCACCAGTGCTAGAGTGGCACAGTGCTTAGACTGTTAAACAAGGTCTAGAAGAGCATAATTCATATCCCCAGTCTGCCACTGAAGCTCATTGGGTAGCCTGGGGCCAGTCGCACACTAACCTGCCTCACAGGATTGTTGTGACAATAAGATGAGGACAGAAGAAACATGTATGCACCTGTTGCCACATACAGATCACACACATTGTGTATCTGAAGAAGTGAGCAGTGACTCATAAAAGCTCCTATCCTGCCACTTATTTTGATAGCTACTGCTCTTTTCAACTGTTTTTTTTAAAATACTATATATAAACTGTAAAACTTGGGCACACAATACAGATAGATCTATAAAACAAAGAATGGCATGCAGAGAACCAGAACTACTGGCAAAAAATTAATTTAAAAAGAAACAAAGTGGGAGAACTCTACCAGGGGCAGACTGGGAGGGGAAAAAAACACCTTTGGAAAAGGGAGGGAGGGAGAACGAGCCAGGCAGTCTACTTGCCCAGCCATCCCCCTGTTGTATGAGACTTGGTCAAACACTGCATTTCCCATGCTGCAGTTGGCTGGTGGGTTTAACACGGCAGAGGCGAAGGCAGAGTGATTTCAGCAAGCAGCAGTTTATTGCCTCTCAACAGGAATGCTTTACATGGGGCAACTGCCCTAACTATATACACCTAAGCCACTCCCAGCCCCCATGCGATTGGTGAGTTCCAATGGCATCCAGGCTCCAGATTGGCTGGCTGCCCTCAGGGGCCAATCCACAGGCAGGTTCCAGGATCCCGCCTGCCTTTGTTCTGGGGCTTCAAGCTCCAACTAGGTGGCCTGCCCAGACAATCCCAGACATGTCTCCCCACCCTCCATCTAGGTGGCCTGCCACACAATTCCAGGCATGCTTCCTTATGCTGGCTACTGCACCTGCAGCAGATACGCCTGAGTGGAAGATTGCACATGTCCAAACATAACACTAGCCACGTACTTTCCTTTGTGCCACTTGGCTGGCCAAGACATCGACTCCCCCTCCTGTCATAATTAAACCACTACATAAGGTAGCCAGCATATTTTCCCAGTATAGTGGGAGGGCTCCTACCACCTCCTGGTCCCCGCTGCTGCTTGAATGAGTGCTGGAAGGAACATGGGGGGGGGAGTTAATTGATGCCACAATGCTCTAGGGAGTCCCCAGAATTCAATGGTTTTACCATAGAGTTTGGGAGAATTCCTAGAGTGTTGTAATGTTAACGGGCGCCTTTTCTCCCCATGCCCTGCCCCCCAAGGTGTGTGGGAGGTGAAGGTGGAGGCCAGTCATGTCTACCCCTACACTGCACCGCATTCCCACAATCTCCTCCTTCAATGTTACTTGTGATCACAGGTTACAATTGGGTTGCCAACCTCCACGTGGTGGCTGGAGATCTCCTGGGATTTCAACTGATCTCCAGGTGATAGAAATCAGTTTCTCTGGAGAAAATGGCTGCCTTGGAGGGTGGACTCTATGGCATTAGACCCCACTGAAGCCCTTCCCAAAACCCGCCCTCCTCTGGCTCCACCCCCCAAATCTCCAGGTATTTCCCAGCCCAGAGCTGGCAACCCTGGGTCACAAACAAAATCAGAGATCCTGAATTATTCATTGGAAATCCTAGCAGCGCAATGTGGTTTTTCTTTGTGCCAAACTTTCAATCTGTCAGACTGAAGTTGTCTTCTTCCGGCAGTGAGCAAACGCTGCAGAAGTCTCCCCGGAGAACTAAATGTAGCTGTCACATTGAAGATAACACATTTATTCTCTCTGCTACATTATAACCGTTTTTAATGCTCTTTCTTGTACGGCATTTCTATAAAGCAAACCTTGCAGAAGAAAGCCTGGCCGTTTAAGCAAGCTCAAACGTCTCCCCTTCCACACACACCACTCAAATTTGATTAGAATATTCAAAGTGGTGAAAAGCAGCATGCAAATTCTTCTCGGAAAAGCAAGAAGACTCGTGTCAGTCATTCAGCAAATATGACAGTTGATTTCTAGTGATGAACCAGTCAACGGGAAGCAAAACAATTTTTTTTAAAAAAATCTTCCAATGCCTGTTTAGTTGTTCCCTGGATTTTAAAGGCATTCATATTGAGTAGGGACCAAGGTTCACAATACCAGCTCAGCTTCCAAAGCAGCTCTTTTAGCGCACCCATTCCTTTAACCCATAGAGAGGATGTGGGGATTTCTATCATCCTGCCAGCCTATTCAGCAATAACGCTGTGACCTTCATGAAGAAATCCAATTTACTGTTGTCGCGATGGCCACTTTTTGATAGGCTCTTCACCTTTCACAAAATATGCACCTACAAGCATATGAAGCTGTCGCTGCCATGCTGAGTCAGACCCTTAGTCCCTCAAGGTCAGTATTGTCTCCTCAGCCTGGCAGCATCTCTCTGGTGTCTCCAGTCAATCCTTTAAACTCGAGATCATAAAATCATGGAAGGGACCTCCAGGGTCATCTAGTCCAACTCCCTGCACAATGCAAGAGATTCACAACTCCCTCCCTCCCACACCCCCAATGGTGTGGCATTGATGGTCTGGTGGTCTGATTCACTATAAGGCAGTTTCATATGTGTTCACATCTGGGATCTAGGGCAGAAATGATGTTGTGGCATATCATATCATTTTGTGTCATCTGCAAATTTAGTCACTTCACTGCTTACTCCCACCTCCAGATCATTAATGAACAAGTTAAAAAGCATCAGACCCAGAGGTCATGTCGGGGGCGATCACGGGGGATCGCAGTTCCCCCAGGTGAGGTACGGGGGTGGGGCACATGACGAAGCCCCGCCCCCTGCTTCCGGCCGCCCCGCTTCCGGCCCTCATTCAGCCAGGAGGAGGCAGGAGAAGAGGGAGGGAAAGTTGCTTCCTCCCTGCCTCTCCCCACCCCTGCCTGCCTGGGGCCAGGGAGGGCCTTTGAGGGGCTTCCTTGCACTCCCACCGGCCTTGCAGGTCCACCGCCGGGCCCCTCATGGGCCTCAGCAGTGGAGCTGCAAGGCCAGCGGTGGCGGCCGGGACCATTGGGGGTGGGGTGTGTGGCCTTCTGACACACTTCCGGTGATGCCAGGGGGTGTGGCCTTATGATACACTTCCGGTGATGTCAGGGGGTGTGGCATATGCTAATGAGTTATGCTAATGAGTTCCCCTAGCTCTTTTTCTACGAAACGACCCCTGGCTCTATCTGCCAGAAAAGTTCTTCCTAATGTTTAGCCGAAAACTCTTCTGATTTAATTTCAACCTGTTGGTTCTGGTCCGGCCTTCTGGGGCAACAGAAAACAGCACTGCACCATCCTCTATATGGCAGCCCTTCAAGTACTTGAAGATGGTTATGCTGGGGATTGATGTGCCGTCTGACTCACGCCACAGCCCGTTCCCAAATACACAGTACAAGTTCACAGGTCGGGGGCTAGGTGTCCCACTTGAGATGCCACAGGCGATTGCCCAACACAGTAACCTGTTGCCCTCCACTGGTAAATATAGGGGTGAGAGGGAAGGAGGGGAGCCATTGCCATGTGCATTGCAACATCATTTCCAACCACTTCCAACAGTCTGTGACCTTGGAGAGCCACTGCTGGTCTGAGTAGGCAATACTGGCATTGATGGTCTGATGGTCTGATTCACTATAAGGCAGTATCATATGTGTTCACATCTGGGATCTAGGGCAGAAATGATGTTGTGGCATATCATATCATAGAATCATATCATGGAATGTTAGAGTTGGAAGGGAAGAAAATGTCAGAGTTGGAACTGGGACCTTGCAGGTCATCTAGTCCAACCCCCTGCCCTCCCCAGGAGCAGAGCCGAAAGACAGCCCAGAAGACACCGAGTGTCCTCCAGCCAAGGAGCACCCACCCCCTCCCGAGGCCGTCTGTCCCACTGCTCAGCCACTCTTACAGTTAGGAAGCTTCGCCTGCTATTTAGCCGGTATTGACCCCCTTGTAATTTCCACCCATTAGATCTAGTCCTGCAATCCGGAGCAAGAGAGAATAGATTCAATCTGTGGTGTGCATTGCACACAACACCATCTTCCTCCCATCCAGAGCCCTTCCGCCACCCTGGTAGCCCTCCTTCCAGTTTCAAACATCCTCTCCCCCATCCAACTCAGTTGTGGGTTTTCTCAGTTCCTGTTTGAGATACATGTGGGCAGGGCTCTTTTTGGGCAGGAACGCACAGGAACGGAGTTCCGGCTGGCTCCCGAGTTGGCCACGCCCAGCAGGAACTCATTAGCATAATAGGCCACACCCAACAGCAGAACTAATGAGTTCCTGCTGTTGGGTGTGGCCTATTATGCTAATGAGTTCCTGCTGGGCTTTTTCTACAAAAAGTGCCCTGCATGTGGGTTTCTGAAACGGGAGCGGTAGTGCCCCACCCCCAATTGCTTCAGGCTGGGGAAATGGAACAGAGGAGAAAGCGGAAACCCTTTCTCCACAAACTTTGCATTAACGTCTTCTCTCGAAAGTCAGACCAAACCTGTGGACTCCGTGACACGTGAACAGGCCGCTCGCGTTGAAGGCTTGTTCATAATTTAAGGTTGTAGTATTTTCAGTGTTTTGTATCTGCGGGTGGTAATCAGCATGGGGGGGGTGTCTAGACAGTTGCTGCACTTATTTTGCTGCACTTATTTATGCCCCCCCAATGGCCTACCTATCTTTACTTTTTAATCTGCCCTTCTTCCGAGGAGCGCAGAGCAACACCACGCAGGGGTCCTTGGCCGGCCCACATAATAGGTTGGGCCTGGAGGTCTCCTGGGGTTAACCGCTGACCTCCAGACTAGAGAGATCAGTTCCGCTGGAGGAAAGGGTTGCTTTGGGGGGTGGACTCCATGGTGTTATCCCCTGCTCAGGCCCCTCACCTCCCAAACCCCACCCTCCCTGCCCTGAGCAGGAATATGAATTTAGGTCTCCCAGGTCCTGATCTACATCACCTTGGCTCTGTATTACATGGCAAACTGTCTTGAGTTTGGGAATGGTGGAGTATTTTTTAAAAGATAAATCAAACATTCTAAGGCCCCAGTCATACGGGCAGGAAAATGCGGGGGGGAAGCGTGGCTGTTTGCCCCAGAGGAAAATAACCCACGGTTGTGCGATCAGATGTCCCTTCGAGGTCCCGTGGTTAGGGGGCAGGTGCAGATCACACGATGATCCTGCAAAGAAGTGGTGCGGCATGATCACACCAGCAATCGCTAGGTGCCGCTTCTGTGGGAAACGGGATGGTTTTTTTAAAAACTGAAGTTTGTGCATACGCATGACTGAGCAATCATATCTGCACATCCGAAGGCGGGTGGTGGGCTTACCGGAGAGGGCGACAGATGCTTCCAGACCCCAACAGAGCTCCGAGGCATAGCCAGTGGAGGGTGAGGGGGGCCCCCTCATCACAGCCGCTCTAACCACCTGCGCGACAGTGGCCATAGTGACCCTCCAGAGGCGACAAGCCTGGCTGCAGTGGGAGGGGGCCTCTTTGTGCGCATGCGCTATTGGGTGCTTGTGCGCATCCTTTGGAGACTTGGGGGGGGACCTGTTCACGACGGGACATGGGCGGGCGCCGGATGCCACGGGATTCCACCGGAAACGCGATCAGGCGCCCGCCCTTGCCCCACGGTTTCCGGAAACTAGGACCTCGGAGGTACTAGTTTTTTACCACACATCTTTGGTGGGAAGCCTCGGGTTCGGCACGGGAGCTCTACGCTTCCCAGATGTGGTGCTGTGATTGCGCCTGGAATATCCGTCTATCTTTCATCTCTGTAGTGTGGCTAATGTTCTGTGTGACTGCAGCCTAACATTAACAAAACTTTCTACCCATATTCCTTCACGGATCTTCTTCCAGAGAGGAAAAACATTGTGTTAGCATTGAGTGAAAGCAAGACAGATCAAAACCGGGAATTGAGCAGGCAATTCACTTGCTCTGAACCAGCTCACAGATTATTGTCTTGCAATGTAGAGTGCATGCGTCTGTAGCCATGAAAACCCAAACTTGCAGACTACTTATTACACAATGCTTTTTAATTGAGTCCATTTACTCATTCAGCTCCTAGTGTCTTAGGTTTATGCCCATGCACCTTAAGGTTTCTCTTTCCCCCCCAGATTTGTCCCGTAGCCAATGTACCCATGCACTTCTCACTAGGCTGCTGTGAATTCATTAGATTTACATTTAATTTTTTAAAAAATTCTTAGGAATCTCAAGAGAAGCAATTTTCATGACAGATGGACTTTTCAAGAGGTCAGTGCCGGGACTGATTCCTGAACCAAATGATCTCTGAATGACAATATAAAGATCGAAAGCCGGACAGCTTTGTCTTTTTCTCCCCCCATTTCCCTGCCTACTGCCAAACATTTAACAGAATTTCCATTGTTATATATGCCATCGTTTCCACTGTTATATACTTAACATTGATTGCGGCAGAAAGCATAAGAAAGGGTAGAGAACATAAATCTTGCCCTCAACAGGCAGTTACTTAAAAGTGTCATGGATTTCGTTCAGTCCAATAAAGAATGGAATTGATCATAAAGCTTCATGTGCCATCAAAAAGGTTATTACTAAAAAAATCATCAATAAGGAATAAATGAAGTTAGGGACAAAAGGTTTTCAGTCATATTCATAAGCTTTTGAATAGATAATAAATGGCGTCCTGCTAACAGTAGTCTGGGTCTGTATCTCTCTCATGACTGAAGATGTTCCCGAGATGAAAATGTGGCTACCCTTTGTAAACAAGCTTTCAAATAAATGGAACTTTTGCTACCAAAGAACTCAGCTGCAACTGCAGTTTATCACATATTCCCAATAGTTCATGGTCAACCATGTGGAAAATGGATTGAATTTGTGTGATTATTTGATTTTTGCAGGTGAGATGTTTGGAAATCTAATTTGCGCTGCATGCACTGGCCACTCTTTCTCTCAAGGCAAGCACCATCCATATGAATAATGAATTAATTATCGTATGGCAGTGGGTGTAGTATAGCCAGGAGATCTGAAGATTGTCTGGCAACCTGAAACTCTAGCTCTTTTTGTCGTGAACTAGGTTTATTTTGGGGGCTGAGAGAACTGTGACTGACCCAAGGTCACCCAGCCAGGTGCAAGTGGAGGAGTGGGGAATCAAACCTGGTTCTCCAGATTAGAGTCCACTGCTCTTAACCACAACACCAAACTGGCTCCCTACCATCCATATGATCTTGTTAAGAGATATGGAGGGAGTTTTTAGAGGGTGGAACTAGGTGTTGCACTGTAGCTTCCATACACATAACTGGAAGTGATGTCACATGTCACAACAATTCTCTAGCAACCATCCAAATCTTGAAGATTTTACTATAGAGTTATGGGGGATTGCTAAAGTGTCATGGTGACACAAGATGCCACTTGTGGTTTCACAGCAGGAAATGATGTCAAGCTGTTGCCAGGGCAACATTCCCTTCCCCTCATGCTGCACCAGAAAGCCAGAGACTGGGAGTATCCTGCTATAGCAGGAGACCTGCTGAGCCCAGATCACTTTGATGATAAGTTTTCAGTTTAAACCATGAGTAGTTTTGCATCTTAGTAGCTGACTGTTTCTATGTGTGTGAGAGTATTTTGCGTGTGTGGATATGTTTATGTGTGTTTGCATGCCTGGAAGTCACGGCAACTTCTGTGACCCCTAGTGGGGTTTGGACATTTTCAGAGAGGTGGCTTGATAGCCTGCCTCTGTGTCCCAAGCCCTGGTATTCCTTGAATGTCTCCCTTCCAAGTACTTGCCAGGGTCAGCTCTGCTTAGCTTCCAAGATCTCACAAGATTGGGTTTGTCTGGGCTATCCAGGCCTGGGCAGTAGCTGACTGGTATTTGTCATGCTGAATAGTTGTGGGAAGAAGAAGAAGAGGAGGAGGAGGAGGAGGAGG
>NW_015166437.1:118921-129382 GCF_001447785.1 Gekko japonicus | reverse complement strand
AGGAGGAGGAGGAGGAGGAGGAGGAGGAGATTGGATTCACTGGATCACTACTGAAAGGTGTCTCAGAGTGGCTTACAATCTCCTTTCCCTTCCCCTCCCCACAACAGACACCCTGTGAGGTAGGTGGGGCCGAGAGAGTTTTGACAGAAACTGCTGTTTCAAGAACAGCTCTGGCTTGCCCAAGGTCATCCAGCAGCTGCAAGTGGAGGAGTGGGGAATCAAACCTAGTTCTCACAGATTAGCATTCTCACACTTAACCACTACACCAAACTGGCTAGCCACATAGCCACTATTGGTGCAGGCCCAGAATGTATAAGTTTGCTTGGCTTCCCTGCATCCCATCATTTAAAATCAGCTACATTTCAAGCATATCTGCTGCTCTGGATATCTGCACATTCAGCAATGTTTCTCTGTTGGGGGCATTCATCATGTTGGTTCAGGCTAAGAACTTGCTGGACCCAAATACATCCTTGATGGCAGTGTGAAAACTGCAAATATTTGCAGCCCACTTCAGAACACTCCCCTAACAAACATGACTGGCTTGGGGAGCCAGGAAGGCAAAAGTCAACATGAGCAAAACATTGGGGGAAACGACAAAGCCTCCCCCAACTCTAGCAGGCACCATCAGGGCAAACCAGGAAGTTAAAAGGGTCCAGAAGCAAAAAAAAGCTTAATGGCTCTTGCCGCTCTGAATGCCAGCAGTGAAGGCTAGTGGCACCACTGTTGTGCACTGACTCACCCACTGCGTGCCATTAATGGGGGGCACCACTGCTATCTGGTGAGCAAAAATCAGTCAGTGTTGCCACAGAAGGGTCCAAGCCAACTGGAAGAGTTGCTAGGACTTGGTTCTGGTTGTTCCTGGTTTCTGGTGACCTTCCACAGCAGTGGTTGGGATTCCAGTCTCAAGGTTGGGGCTGGGGATCTCCAATTTTGGGGGCTCCCCACAGATGTTGGCCAGCTGGTCCTGAGAAGCCCTGCCGCCAACAGGCATAGTGCTTTGTCTCCAATGTGATGACATCACTCTACATGATGTCCTCACATCAGGGGCCCCACCCCTTTCCTGGAATGCCTCCCCATCCCTCTGCTGGGGAGAAGATATGACCTGGCAACCCTAACCAGTGGTCCACTGGGAACTTGTAGGTTTAATGGCCAGTCAGCCCCAAGGAAAACATCTCACTTGTAATGTGTGTGTTTTTTCCCCTGTCGGGTGAGTTGGACAGGAAAGGAGGGCAGGGAGAGCTGTGTTAAAGCAGGGCAAAAATGAAAATAATTGACAATCCAATTTGAACAATTACATGCGGTCAATTAAACTCTAGTCTTCCTTTTTATTTTGCAGTTTCTTTGCAATTTGCAATCAAATTGGGATTCAGAGGAGCGTTCACCCATCACTAAGAGATTTCAGTCCAGACTTTGTAGTCGCATGCCAGGAGTGACATCTGGCCCTGGGCTGAATGTAGCCCAGCCACACAAGCTACTGAGCTCTGGCTGAAATGGCTGCCATTTTGTCTAAGACTGGCTTCGCTTCAGAGCTGTTATGTGCCGAGATGATTGTGCGGACTGGCCTGACTGTTGTGTCAAAAAAGAAGAATGTGTGGAAGCTACATCTGCCAATTCTGGTTTTTTAAAATTCCTGAGGATTTGGGAGTAGAGCCTGAGGAGGGACGCCAGTGGGGGTATACTATCATAGAGCCCACCCCCACCAAAGCAGCCATTATCTCCAGAGGAACTGATCTCTGTAGTCTGGAGTTGTCATTCTAGGAGATCTCCAGCAATGTTCCCTCTAAGCTGTGGAGTCTTGTGAGCAAAAATTCTATTTTGTGAGTTACTGGAATTAAAGTTGTGAGCGAGCAATTTGGCTGTTGCATAAATTAGTTTGCTCCGGAGCCATCCTTCCTGAGCTAAGATGAAAATGTGTGAGCTGGAGGCTAAAAAACTGTGAGCTAGCTCACGCTAACTCAGCTTAGAGGGAACACTGATCTCCAGGCCCCGCAAGGCAGCTGGCACCTCTAAGTAGGACTAAGAACACAGAACACAGTCCACTAGGAAAAGCCTACCATTCCAGTACCACAGAAACTAAAATCTCACTTTATAGCCAGCATATTTTATTTCCTTATCAGTAGGGTTGTCAGGTCCTTACCTTCTGCTGGTGGAGGGCTCCAGCCTGCTCTCTGGGATCTTCTAGCATGCTCGCACGGCAGTGACATCACCAGGGTCGTTTCGTAAAAAAAGAGGTGCAGGCCGGGATCTTCTAGCATGCTCGCACTGCAGTGACATCACCAGGGGTCGTTTCGTAGAAAAAGAGGTGCAGGAGCTCATTAGCATAACTCATTAGCATAACTTATTTGCATATGCCACCCCCCCTGACATCACCAGAAGGATGTCAGAAGGCCACCCCCACCGCTCAGGCCCCAGTGGACTGTTTTGGATTTCTAGCTATTGGGGGGGGGGGAACATGCAGATCTGTCCTCGCAGAGGAGGGAGAGCTCATAGCTGAATAAAACTTGGTCTTAAAGGTGCCACTGGACTGTCTTGGACGGGGGGGGCTCTGCGACTTACCTGGCTGCTTCTTGCTCTGACTGAGGGCTGCTGGGAGCAGGGGGCGGGACTTGTTGCATGTGCCCGCCCCCTGGGCTCTTTACTGCCAGAGCTCCGCTCCTGCAGGAAATGACCCCTGGACATCACCCAGAAGTGACATGATCGCACCAGGCATGTAGCGAAAGGGACACTCTAGCGTTTGGCTAAAAGTTCTATGGTCACTACAGAGTTTTATCCAAATGCTAGAGCGTGCCCGGCACGATAACATCAGCTCCATCTGACATCATTGTGCCAAGCACATCAAGCACAATGGGACTCTTTGGGGGTCTCCCACCGGCCAGGTGGCCAACTGTGGATTGGGGGAAGTGAAATTGGGGGCAAACCCTCGCCCATCGGGGGGATGGCAACCCTACTCACCAGTTTCAAACACATCTTCCTTGAAAGAAGGAATCATCTCTGTTCTTCTTTCTGAGCAAGCGAGAACAAAGCTGGTAGGGTTTACTTATTAGTGGACATATTTTTTTAAATGTGCAATTATTCAACATCCTGGTCATTTCTGTGTTGGGCCAGGTGCCCAGTCTGCCAAACGTCGTACAAGCCCTTCCATTCATGAACGTTATTATCCGACCCTTAATTCCATTTGCCCCTCAAAGGGAAACGGGGGCCAGGTTTTCTCTAACTTAGTGAAGGAGATAAATGATAGTGGCATTTGATCATTGTGCTGACAATGAGAAGAGCTGGAGGGGGAAGTTTTATGCGCTAGAAGCACAAAAGTATTTCAGCCGACCTGGCTCATCTCAAAAATGGCAGCTTGGGCATTCCGCACATGTGTACGCTTTAATGCAAAAGCCAGTAATTTTTCAACACCATTTACTACCTTCTTGGAAATAGCATGTTAACAAGGCTGTGTTAATGATCATGTTTTGAAAATAAGGCCCTTTGAGTTCCATTACTTGGCTTGTAACCATTGTAACTATTCCCTTAACAAGGGTATTTTTTTTTTTTGCTTACTCCTTTCAATTTGCTTTTTTATGTACACGTACGACGCCTGGTTTAACAACCTCTCTCTCGGGGTCCCACCATCTTAATTCAGTCGAAAACTCCACATAACCTGTGTACCATCTGCTAACTTTTTACTGCTAAATTGCCTTGATAAATGTATGCATGTTATTCAAAACTGTCCCCCCCTTTCCCCTAGAAGATCCTGTTATCATGTTTAGAGTTCTGTTTGCATTGCTGAGCCAAGATCAATAGCATGTGTATTTTAATACCATCTCTTATTGCCACTTTAAACACACACACAGCCGAACTGACTATATTTTACACAAATAATGTAGATTTATGCATGGGCATTTATTTCAAATAATATCTAATTTGCCAAGCCAAGCCGTGCCAATTTTTCAATCCTGTAAACGCTATAAATCCAAAGATATTTTTTTTTCCTACAGTTTGCGAACAGATTATCACACTGCAAATCTGGCAGTTTTCCTAGTGCCTTGTTTCAGTTTCCTGTGCAGTGAAAGGGGAAGCGAGCTGATACATGCCTGTCAGATACGGTCCAACCACAACAGGTTGCTGATAGTCTTGCTGTATGGGATCATCATCATCATCATCACCAGGGGTCATTTCGTAGAAAAAGAGCTAGGGGAACTCATTAGCATAACTCAGTAGCATATGCCACACCCCCTGACATCAGGAGCCCGGCGGTGGACCTGCAAGGCCAGCGGGAGTGCGAGGAAGCCCCGCCAAGGCCCTCCCTGGCCCCAGGCGTGTGGCCTTATGACACACTTCCGGTGATGTCAGGGGGTGTGGCCTTATGACACACTTCCGGTGATGTCAGGGGGTGTGGCCTTATGACACACTTCCGGTGATGTCAGGGGGTGTGGCCTTATGACACACTTCCGGTGATGTCAGGGGTGTGTGGCATATGCTAATGAGTTATGCTAATGAGTTCCCCTAGCTCTTTTTCTATGAAACGACCCCTGCCAACCACAACAGGTTGCTGATGGTCTTGCTGTATGGGATCATCATCATCATCATCACCACCATCTTAATTTATACCCCGCCCTGTCGAACGAGTGGGCTCAGGGTTGCTTACAGCACAAGATTCGTAAAACGATAAAACCGATAAAACCACAACAAATAAACAGTAACAGAAAGGACCTTTGCCCCATGTCAGGTGAATAAAAGCCCCAGTGCCCAAGTAATGGTATCTAAGCCGCAGGGCACTGGGAAGGGGCCATGAACAGGGAAGAACAGAATGGCCAGACATCCGCCACCTCGACCGAAATTCCTTACGTGAATTTTTTCCCTACTTTGCCTTCAAAGAAAGAAGGAAGTGGGTAAATCCGTGCCAATTTCACTGGGCTGATAAAACGTGATTTATTTATTTACTTTATTTATATCTCACCTTCTCACCTTTGGCGTACACTGTTCTCTTCTCCTCCGTTTTGCCCTCACAACCCACCTGTGAGGTAGGCTAGGCTGAGAGTGTGTGACTGGCCCAAGGTCACCCAGCAGGCTTCCATGGCAGGGTGAGGATTCGAACCTGGATATCCTAGATCCTAGTCCAACACTTTAAGCACTGCACCATGCTGGCTCATAGATTCATAGGCCTGATCTGTAGATAATCTCTCAAGGGGTGGGGAAAAGGACATAAGTAACAAACAAACTGGAGAGCATATGGGACAGATACATCCCATACACCTCTCACCTCCAATTAATTGACAGTGGGCACCTTGTATAAATACCAAGGGGGGGACTTTACAATTGATAGCACACCATGGAGAAATTGCCACATTTCTAAACCACATGAACTATCTCCATGCTGCTGCTATGCCTCATCAGCATATGGCCTTCTGTCTCTTGTGAACTTTTGCCTTCAATGAAGGAAATAGATGAAGGCTCTCCTCATACAGCAGATACAAGGCACTGTAATAACAGGTACCACTTCCATAATATCTGGAAGGTGTCTTCCCTCCAAAAATGCTCTGCCAACCAGAAAACAATGACTTCTGAACATGTCATCAGTCCCTATTTATATAGATGTATCCGTATATACAGATTTATCCGTGCACCTCGGTGTTTACTCATGTTAGCCACATGACCACGGAAAAGTCTTCAGACAGTGCTGGCTCTTCGGCTTGGAAATGGAGATGAGCACCGCCCCCTAGAGTCAGATTCGACTGGCTTTCAAGCAAGGGAAACCTTTACCTTTACTATCCAGAACTTAGGGGCCACGGTGGATTAGAGGTTAAGATGCTGAGCTGAAGACTGGAAGGTCTGTAGTTCAGCAGTTTGAGACCCTAGCGCCGTGTGATGGAGTGAGCTCCCATCTCTGGTCCCAACTCATGCCAACCTAGCAGTTCAAATGCAAGAAATTGCAAGTAGAGAAATAGTTACCGCTTCGGTGGAAAGGTAACAGCATTCTGTGTGCCTTGGCGTTTAGTCACGCTGGCCACATAACCATGGAAACGTCTTCGGACAGTGCTGGCTCTTCAGCTTAGAAACAGAAATGAGCACCACCCCACAGAATCGGATTCGACTGGCTTTCGAGCAGGGGAAGCCTTTTTATCTAACACTTCAGTCAGTTTGCAGAAGGAATCTCCGATGCCACCCCCTTCTCAGTCTATGGTCCCAAAAAAACAGGTACTGAGGGTTATGAGGCCCTCAAGATAGTTCTAGAGTTGCCTTGGGAGCTGCCGCAGAGAGAGGAAACTGGCCAAAATCACGTTCTGCACTCTTGTGTGAGAACAAATTTTAAAAACAGAGCAGAACCTTATCTGGGGCGGAGAGAGATTGCCATCAGATGCCTTGTTTCTGCAGCTCCCTGCATCTTAGTCCATAGTCTGCTGAGCCTCAGGAGTGGCTGGGGGGGGGGGGACGCATAGAGGGCTGTATTGGACTGAGAACTCACTTCATTGTCAGGCTGCCACTAAATGCTTACAACCAGTGGGAGGTGGAAAGGGGCAGGGAAATTTAAATGTGCAGTGTGGTGACACCACAATATCAGTTCCAACGCAGTCCCAATCATCTCATCAGCACAGCACTCTAGGATTTTACCATAGAGTTTTGGGGGAGTCCTAGAGCACCATGCCGACATGATGGGATCCATTCCAGGGTCACACTGGAAGTAGTACTGCGGTGTCAGAACACTGCACATGCCCTTCCCCTCCACCAAGTAGCAGTGGACCTCTGCAGGACTCCGACCCCATTTTCAGTGTGCCAGACATCTACTGGGCAATCCTAAACAGAGTTGCATCCTTCTAAGCCTGTTGAATCAGTGTGCTTAAAAGGGTGGAACTCAGTTTAGGATTATACTGTTAGCATACGAGTACTAGAAATTATGATAATTTTGAGAACTCATTGTATCTGTCCGCAAATCAAGGATACTTCAGCAGTACATATAAATTCAGGTAGCTGGTACATCTACAGTGAGGGAGAGAGCCCTAAATCCATTAAATAGTTACTTTTGGAGAGCATTAAAATATTTCTTGAGGCGCGGCTAGTTGCAGGAAGCACTCAGCAAGGCCAGCCACTTTTTAATTTATCAGGTTGTCCAAGTACATTCCCGTTTCCCCTCAATTTTCCTCCCCATTAGTTCTAGCAGCCTGTCTAGTATTGCATTACTTTTAATTAAATGTCTGACTAGAGTCCCATTTCTGTCACAGCCGCATTCAGTAGAGCACCACCTATGTAACCATCCATTTGATTAATTTAGAGTTCAGCATTTGCTTCCCCCCCCCTCCCAAGTTGGGAGGACTGTACGAACCCAAGAGCTGATCCGCCTTGAAAAGGAAAAGGAATTATTTTTTTATGCAAGTTTTCATGTCTTCATTTGGCAAGCAGGTTTAGAAATAGAGTAGCCATTTGGTCTCATTTAGGGATGCCGATCTCCAGATGGGACCCTGGGATCCTCCGGAATTACAGCTCATGTCCAGACTACAGAGATCAGTTCCCCTGGAGAACATGGATGCTTTCGAGAGTGGACTCTGTGGCCTTGTACCCCACTGAGGTCCCTGTCCTCCCTAGGCTCCATCCCCCAATTTCCAGGAGTTTCCTAAGCTAGATCTGGCAACCCAACCCCCCATCCCAGTGGGCAGGGTGAGGACTGGCAGCCCTAATCTCATTCCAGTGGGGCATTAAGGCCTTCCTGTTTTGCCAGGAATTTTTAGCTGATATATCCATAGATCAGTCTACAAAATAACTCCGGACAAGTGTTTTTCTGTATACTATCACAGACATGTTAAAGTTTGAACATTTTCAGTGCCAGCTTTCCGGCTGAGTGCCATTTCAGCGTGTGTCATGTGCTGCAAAGCTGCTTTGTTGTTCTAATTGTTCTTTCAGAAACTTCCTTGAGCAATTTTAAAATTGGAGAGTGCAGTATATAAACATTTGAAATGCATACATAGATCACAGTAGAAATTTGATCCCCAAGAATTGGGGATGTGAAGGGCTGCATGTTCAGGTACTGAGAACACCAGAAGTATCTTAAAAGCCCCACCGTTATAGGGTTGCCAGGTCTGGGTTGGAAGAGTTCCTGCTGGGCGTGGCCAACTCAGGAGCCAGCCGGAACTCCGTTCCTGTGCGTTCCTGCCCAAAAATAGCCCTGCATAGATCATCTACGAAATAACTCCAGACAAGTGTTTTTCTGTATACTATTACAGACATGTTAAAGTTTGAATATTTTAAATGCCAGTTTTTCGGCTGAGTGCCATTTCAGCGTGTGTCATGTGCTGCAAAGCTGCTTTGTTGTTCTAATTGTTCTTTCAGAAACTTCCTTGAGCAATTTTAAAATTGGAGAGTGCAGTATATAAACATTTGAAATGCATACATAGATCACAGTAGAAATTTGATCCCCAAGAATTGGGGATGTGAAGGGCTGCATGTTCAGGTACTGAGAACACCAGAAGTATCTTAAAAGCCCCACCGTTATAGGGTTGCCAGGTCTGGGTTGGAAAATACCTGGAGACTTTCGGGGTGGAGCCAGGAGAAGGCAGGGTTTGGGGAGGGGAGGGGCCTCAGCATAGTACAATGCCATAGAGCCCACTTTTCAAAGCAGCCATTTTCTCCAGGGGAGCTGATCTCTGTCAGCTGGAGATCAGTTGTAAAAGCAGGAGATCTCCAGGCCCCACCTGGAGGCTGGCAACCCTACACCATTATTAGGAAGCTACCAGAATGGTCCATGTTAGGGTGCTACCAGTAGGGTGATACCAGAACAGGCAGATCTTTAAAATCTCAACCAAGACAAAAAAAACAATTGTTGTGAAGAAGCACAGCTTATGAGGTAAAATGAAGAATGTTACTCACTGGAATACACAATATAGGCATTTATAAATCCTGAGGATCAAAGTCGAAACAAAATCCACACCACACTGAGGTAGTACATAAAACATATCATCCAACACACCTGAGAGCATATATTTTAAATTATTCTGAAATTAAATTTTATCATGTGTCTTTTCCCACACCACATACCGCAACATTTTAGACCACCCCACCATACACTCACCTCTTCCCCTTTCTAAAGAGAAGTTTTATACAGCCTTATACCATCTTGTGTCTAAATAAGAAAGGGAAAACATATACTCAGGAAGTTTTGTTGTTTTCTGTGGAAAAACAAATACAAAACACTTTGCAAGTACCAACACTTTTGTTGAGGATGAAGCCTTCCCAAGATATAATCCATCAAATCAAATGCAGGCTGATGAAGATCTGTCACAGATTTAGGGAAACCTTTTTCCCCCACAGTGGGAATTGTTAAGCGCTAGGCAAGCACATGTCCGCATTCAGCTTGACAGGTCACAAGCTGTATTGTCTTGTTCCTGATATGATACTGTTGCTTTCTCTTGCCCAAACGTTTCCCTAAGGGACTCCTTTTCCCAGCTGTTGCTGAACCAATAGATAGAGTATGGTTGAGTAGCACAGGGCCATAGGCCCTGTAACGTTCTCTTTCTGTATGAGTATTTGTCCTGGGCAATCCATCCACAGGCTGGTCTTTGAGCTGACAGGGAGCAAAGAACTGAATGCTTTTTTTCTGGGGGAAAAATATATCTTCTACTATGGTTATCAAACCATGATTAACACTAACCACGTTTAAGTGTTAATGTTTGCTTTGAACCTAAAACAGAGACTGATTCTGCAAAAGCAGTTGTTCCACCCTTGACCTCCCCTTTCCCCCGGTTGTACTGCTCAATTTTCCACTATTTGCTGTGTGTCCACATTTGGACCCACATCCCCCCCCCCCGATTTCCCTGTGTCTTCTTGATCCTTATTTTATAGGATCAAGAAGACGTGGAAGAAATCAAGGGGAGATACGGGTCAAAATGCGACCATGCAGCAAATAGTGGGAAATTGAGCAGTGCGACTGGGGGAAATGGGCCACTGAGGGCAGAACAACTGCTTTTGCGGAACGGACCACTGAGGGCAGAACTGCTTTTGCAGAATCGGTCTGAAAGTACTTAGTGTAGCTTACCTTCTTTTTATTTTGTCAGGTGATGTTCTTCACCTAGGACATATGAATGTGTGATGCTGCCTTATTCCAAGTCAGAACACTGGTCCATCTAGCTCAGTACTGTCTTCTTGAACTGGCAAGAAGTCTAGAAGGTCGTTGGCAGAGAAGGGCCTTTCCATACCACTTTCTACCTGAGATACCTTCTCATTGGCAAGTCCAAGGATAAAACCTGGGAGCTTCAGCATGCCAAGCGGACGCTTTAACTCTACCATTACCACCTTTATCAGTATATTTAGGAAGTTTTGCTTTTATTTATTTAAAACACTTATTAGCCACCTTTCTACCTTATGGCACTTGAGCCAGCTTACACTATAGATAAAATCCATAGAATCCATTAAAACCCAAAATTTCAAATCACAATTTAGTTTGTCTTTCCTCCACCTCCTACTTTGGTGAAATGCTTCCCCCCCACC
>NW_015166437.1:101978-118909 GCF_001447785.1 Gekko japonicus | reverse complement strand
GCTCTTCCAGAGTGGCGGCTTCACTTTAAGGGGTCCTTTCATGTTGCCTACAACAGAATGATTCCAGAAGAACAGCTTGCTGTGTATATTTCCAAGGCATGTCAAGAGCTGCGGGAATCAAGCCCTGGAAAGGGCCCTAGATACTTTGGAAAGGCTCAAGATAACAAAAAAATCCATTCCTAGTCCCTTCTGCTCAAATACCATCATGTTTATGTTGTTTGCTGCAGTGACACTTTAAGCACAATTGCAGGCAGACAATAAAACTCCTGCCTGTTCAGTATTACAATCTCTTTTAAATACTGGCGAAATGATAGCAAATTGCAATGCATAAAGCAACCCCTGCAGATGAAGTCTAGTAAAGTTCTACTACTGCTCGAGAGCATGGCTTGGTGTTATACCTTTCGATGTATTAATCGCTTTCCCCACAAGTGGGCTCAAAGTGATTTACAGTTACACTTTAGACAGGGGACTAACAATATTTCATAGGGGATAGGAAAGACAATATATAATTCATTTTAATGCACACGCCATAACTGCACGGTGGAAACATCTCTGGCTTGGATCAGTCATGTCCCGAATGGCTGCGTCGACCGGCTTGATGACGTTGGGGCTTCAGGACCCGTATGTCATATCGCCACACTGCCACCGCCTGGCCAAAATATCCCACTGCAGGGATTTTTGTAGCCGAGTAGTTTTTCCGCCTTTCCGGTCCTGGGGCAGGACGTCACACGCACGACAGCTAACACCTTCCCACAGGGGAGTTGGTGTGCCCACCGTCTCTAAGGAGTGGTTCCCATTTTATCTACTCACCGAGGCTTTCGAATCACTGGGTGGACGATGAGCTAGGGACAACAGGTTGGCTGCTCACACCAGCGCAGGGCTCGAACTGACACAGTTTGGATGTTAAGGCAGTGGGATATACCCACTGTGCCACTGCTCCCTTAACTGGTGCATTGTGGAAGGTTAGAAGTCTGTGATGTATATAGGGTTGCCAGGTCCCCCCGTGCATGGGGGATTTCTGGCACTCCTGCTGGCCGGGGGGAGTTACACCCCAAACACGACGTGCCTACATCTCCCAGAAGTGACGTAGGCACATCAGTGACATCAGGGGGCAGCACTCTGGGTTTGGGGCAAAACTCTATGGTAGAATTAGCTTCAAACCATAGAGTTTTGCTCAAAAACCAGAGAGTTGCCCCCAACATCACCAACATGCCTACATCATCCAGAGGTGACACAGGCATGGTGTATTTCTTCCCTCCCCTCTCCCAGAGTGTCCCAGTAAGTTCCCCACTGGCTTGCTGTTTGGACATGGCAACCCTAGATGAATGAGAGGGGATATCCATAAGTAAATAAAAGGAGAAACTATCCAAACACCAGAAGACCTTGAACATATGAAGCTGCCTTATACTGCCTAGGTACATCACAGTCAGTGTGGTCCACTCAGACTGGCAGTGGTCTTTCACATCACCTACTTCTAGATCCTTTAACTGAAGATGCCAAGGATTGAACCTGGGACCTTCTGCATGCGAAACAGATCCTTTACCACTGCACTACAGGTGCTGGCTAGACAGCAGAATAAAAAGTAAAGAAAAAAGTAGAGATATCACTCTGCCAAGTGCCGAGTTATTTGTCCATATGGACAAAGCATGTATGACTGCAAGAGTTGGACTATAAGGAAGGTCGAGTGCCGAAAAACAGATGCTTTCAAATTATGGTGCTGGAGAAGATTCTTGAGAGTCCCTTGGACTGCAAGGAAATCAAATCAGTCAATCCTAAAATAAATCAACCCTGACTGTTCTCTGGAAGGCCAGATACTGAAGCTGAAGCTCAAATACTTTGGCCACCAAATGAGAAGGGAGCACTCACTGGAGAAGACCCTGATGCTGGGAAAGACTGAAAGTACAAGAAGAAGGCAAAGGATGAGATGGTTAGACAGTGTTATCGATGCAACGAACATGAAATTAAGCAAACTCCGGAGCATGCCAGAAGACAGGAGGGCCTGGCGTGATCTGGTCCATGGGGTCGCGAAGAGTCAGACTCACCTGTGTGACTGAACAACAACAACACAGGTGCTGGACTTGACAACAATAAAGCTGTGGAATAAGAATGAGGCAGTATTATTGGTACAAAGCTATTATAGTGAAATAAATATTCCCCCTCCCAAAGCCAAGAGCAGTAATTCCCCCATTTGCTGGTTTCAGGTTCTTCAATGTGCCAAATTGTTCCTATTCTCCCTTTTGCCAAGCCCCCCCCCCAATATTAAAAGTGCTAGAGATTAGTTTAATTTTGCAAAGACTGAACCATGTTACTTTGGTTGATCTTAATGAAAGGTCTTACACAGATTCTGTTTTACTGTGGGTCAATGCAACCACTTACTGCTTTGTTCAGAGAGACAATAGAGGAGATGTGTTAATGGTCATTTTGAAAGAGATCCAACAGTATGGAAATGTTTGGTTTAAATATGCACTTTGCAGTTAGCTTGGGGGTTTTGATCCTCACCTGCAAACTCTTCTCCCTTACTGTTTTATCGGACTCTTTTCCTAAAAGTGCGAAGATGTAGTTGCCCAGCCTTGGGGTGGGGGTGGGGCTGCAGATCTCTGGCAATCACAGCATCTCCAGACTAAAGAGATCAGTTCCACTGGAGATAAATGGCTACTTTGGAAGGCGGACTCTATGGCATTATCCCCTGCTGAGTTTCCATCCCATCCCTCCCCTCCCCAAACCCCACTGTCTCCATTTTCCACTCCCAAATCGCCAGGAATTCCCCAACCTGGAGTTGGCAACCCTCCTAAAAGTTCATGTGTAGATCACTGATCTCTGTCAACCTGTAAAAGACAAAGTGCTCATGTGCAAATCCTCCATTTGGATTGGGGTTGCACAGGAAAGGCAAAACCACTCGGCTTTGCTAATTGAAACTGAGCTCCCCTGCACTGTTGGTGGTGGAAACCGCCAGAACAGCCAACTTAAGGGTGAGCCCATAGGGTTTTCAAGGCAAGAGATGTTCAGAGCGGGTTTGCTGTTATCTAAACTCTGCGTAGCAAACCTAGGCCCTTTCTGCAGTCTCCTTTTAATCCATGTTCACCGCAGCGTCCTCCAAGCAATTCAACCATCATTTTAATCCAGGTCTGTCCCCTGCCCATTCTGTTCAACCTTCTTTTTATTCTGGGTTTCCCCTCCCAATTCTGCATTATATTACCTCCCTTCAGTGGTCAACCCAGTTTCAGCCTGCTGTTGCCCCGAGTTATTTGGATGCTATCTTGCAGTGGACTTAAATTGCCTCAACTCGAACACTGGGGTCGTGGTCACATGTGCGAGATAAAGTGGAGGGGAAGTGAGGCTATTTCCTCTGGAGGAATTTGACCTGCAGTTGCGTGATCACACAGTCCTTGGAAGCTGCGGGCACAGCCTGCCACTGCATGATCAGACGCAACCATGGGTTAGAGTGCGCTGGAGCGATCAGACAGGTGAAAGTCTGTCCGTAGCCTGTCTCAACCCGTTTACTACCGGATTTCCACCGATGTCTTTTTACTCCACTTCTGCAATGAAACAAAACAGGTTGCCAACAGCTGCGGGGTGCTTCCCAGATGTTGTCTGGTTACACCCTTTAAATCCGCCTGGCATTCATGCCTATGGCAGGTCTAATTGTGCGTATGATCGCAACCTGGGTTTACAATAAAAAAAATAAATTAAAAAACAAACAAACCTCGAACACTGAGAAAATGTGGAGTGGCAGGCAAATGCAGTAAGGACCCTAGATTTCCTCAACGGTCTCCCATCCAAATGCTAACCATAGCTGACCCTACTTCGCTTCCAAGATCTGATGAGACTGGACTAGCTTGGGCTGTCCAGGTGAGGGTCCTGCCCTCTTACTAGCAGGGGGGAGGTTGTAGAAAAAGCCCAGAGCAGGAACTCATTAGCATAATAGGTCACACCCAAAAGCAGAAACTCATTAGCATATTAGCCCACACCCCTGACAGCACGCTCATTAGCACATTAGGCCACACCTACATGTTACCAGAAGTGTGGTTATCCAGCCACACCCACCTTTTGCTTGTTATTCTGTTTACCTTGTTTGTGGTCAAAACCCAGGGCTTTTTTTGTAGTAGGAACTCCTTCGCATGTTAGGCCACACACCTCTAATGTAGCCAATCCGAATGAGTTTCTGCTATTGGCTGTGGCCTATTATGCTAATGAGTTCCTGCTGGGTGTGGCCAACTCAGGAGCCAGCCGGAACTCCATTCCTGTGCGTTCCTGCCCAAAAATAGCCCTGCTTACTAGTATTTTAAAGGCTCAAAGAATTCCCTTTAAAAATACTCATTACTGAGGCCAAAACTCACATGATCCAAGTTTTTCATCCATATACTTTGTTCTTTCCAAATAGAATACTTTATGCTCCCTGACATAGTTCATTTGCTTCCCAGGCAACATTTAACACAAGTCTCTTGGAGAGGCCTACATTGCTTCTAGGACTGGTATGACAATTAAACAAATTCTAAGAGCCTTACTCAGAGTCCTCATCATTAGTTCCTTGCAAGTAGCAAACTGGGGATGGGGAGATGAGAGAAACTCTGAGTTACAAGAAAGAAAAAACTTAGGAAAAGTATAATTTCATCACCCTGGTAACTAGGCTAAAGATATTCTTCCCCCTTAGCAACACCTTTATGATCTATTATTATCATCACCTCTGTTTTACAGGGGAGGAGAAACTGAGCAGTGTCTATCATACAGAAAAAGGTTGTCCAGAAGACTCAGTCAATGGGCTTAATTGCTTCTAAGGTAGGATGGTCGTAGGCTCAGTTTCATGACCACTAAGTAATGAACGTGACAAATTCAGAACAAATCCTTAAATCTGTAAGATTATTACTGAAAAACCAAGAACTGCAATGAGAAGGACGGCTTTATATGTTCACATCTGTCTGTTCTTAGGTAAAGGTAAAGGTTCCCTTGCTCGAAAGCCAGTCGAATCCGACTCTAGCGTTGCGGTGCTCATCTCCGTTTCAAAGCCAAAGAGTCAGCGCTGTCCGAAGACGTTTCCGTGGTCATGTGGCCGGCATGACTAAACACCAAGGCGCATGGAACGCTGTTACCTTCCCACCGAAGTGGTACCTATTTATCTACTTGCAATTTCTTGCTTTCGAACTGCTAGGTTGGCAGGAGCTGGAACTAGAGACGGGAGCTCACTCCATCATGCGGCACCCGGGTCTCGAACTGCTGAACTACTGACCTTCCACAGCCTGCAGTTCAGCGTCTTAACCACTTGAGCAACCGCAGCTCCTGTCTGTTCTTTCTGACAGGGTATAACCCATAAAAATAAAATTTCAAAGGGCAGCCATGTTGGTCTGCAGTAAAACAGTTAGATTCGACTCCGATAGCACCTCAGAGAGCAACATGTGTTTCAGGGTAGAAGCCTTTTGAGAGTCATAGCTCCCTCCATGTCTGACAGTAGCCATTTTGTTCTGAGGTAAAACAGATTTAAGCCCAGTAGCACACAGACAAACTAGGGTTGACAGGTCCCTCATCACTCTGGCGGTGGGATTGGGGGGCCCTGCTAGGCCACACCCCAAGCCCCACCCCCAAGAGTGAAAAATCAGCCCCACAGAAATCATCCCCACACACTGCAGCTCCCACACTGCTCACAAAAAAGACCTTTTAAAGGGTCTTTTTGGAGCCGAGCATGTGGCCCGTGACTGCCTCTCTCCCTCCCTCCCTCCTGCTAGATTTAAAGAGCCCTCCATCTGATTGGTGGGCCACAAGTTCTGAGAGGACTGTGACTGGCCCAAGGTCACCCAGCTGGCTGCATGTGAAGGAGTGGGGAATCAAACCCAGTTCTCCAGATTATAGTCCACCATGTTGATCAACTATCGAGCAAGCAAAGCCATTGCTGAGTCTTTGTTCTGAATTGTTCAGACAAGAAGAAAATGGTAGAAAGTATTTAAAAACCAGCTACTAGGAATCAAGTTATTTATGCTTCTTTCCTCATTTCTAACCTAAACATAAGAGTTCAGGCAGACAATTTTAATTACAGCAACCTTAATTCTACTTATAGCCTCAGGAAGTGGTTTTCACCGTTTATTTGAGGAATGAAAAAATACAAATTCAGCAGATCTGGAACAAAATGCTATAAGAGTCCAGCCTTCAGAGTAGTAGACCAGAGAGCTGCTAAGGGAAATGTAGAACTCAAACAAAACAGGGCAGCATAAAACATGATATGCAGAGAATCAGAGACAACTAACCAATTGCTGATTATAATCAAAAGAATGCTTGAAATTAGCAAGGAGAATATCTGGGAGAAGTTTCCTTGCCATTATGTAAATGAAACCTGCAGCTTGGACCTTCATTCAAAAGAACAAAAATACACCCAAACTGTGATAGAAGCAGCTGATACAACCAACTGTGGCTCAGTGGCAGAGCATCTGCTTGGTATGCTGAAAGCCCCAGGTTCAATCCCCGGCATCTCCAATTAAAAAAGATCAGGCAGTGGGTGATGTGAAAGAGCGCTGCTTGAGACCCAGGAGAGCAGCTGCCAGTCTGAGTACACAATACTGACCTTGATGGACCAATATTCAGATTTGGTATAAGGCAGCTTCATGTGTTCGTGTGTATCTGAGGAGAAACTGCACCCCCATGCTTCCATTTCAAGCAGCCACCCACATATGTTTTAAGGAACATTATGAAATAAAGTACATTTCCTAATGATCATGCACACCTTCAGATAAACAGGATTAGTGCTTTGCCTCCCATTTCACCACACCACAATACTGATTTTTATTGACACTTGTTGATTCCCTCAGATTTTCAGTCAAGCAGAAAGCTGACTTACAGTTTTGACTATAGACACAACTTGGGATAGGTAGATTTTCTAATCTATTTTTTTCCTGCTTTCCTCAAAAGGTTTTGGCTGTTTTACTCTAAATAACTGTAGATAAAATTCAGTCAATTCTCCATGCAGTGTGGTGGTTAAGAGTGTCAGAGTAGTATCTGGAAGTAAAGGTAAAGGTTTCCCTTGCTCCAAAGCCAGTCGAATCCGACTCTAGGGGGCGGTGCTCATCTCCGTTTCCAAGCCAAAGAGCCAGCGCTGCCACGTGGCCGGCACAGCTAAATGCCAAGGCACACGGAACACTGTTACCTTCCCACCGAAGTGGTACCTATTTATCTACTTGCCATTTCTTGCTTTTGAACTGCTAGGTTGGCAAGTATCTGGAAGACCCGAGTTCAAATCCCCACCGATGCCATGACAGCCTGCTGGTTGACTGTGGGCCAGTCATAGCCTAACCTATCTCTCAGGGTTGTTGTTAGGATAAAATGGAGGAGAGGAGAATGATGTAAGACACTTTGGGCCTCTACTGGGAAGAAAGATGGGGTATAAATTAAGGGTGCCCTTGCCTGATTCTTGACCACTCACTTAAAAAGACTGGATTAAAGGAATTTTAAGACACCAGGAAGGAACCCATAATTATCCATCCACCATGCCCCCCTTGACAGTTTAGCCCAACTGTGGAAATCAATACCAGAAATCAGTTTCCTTTCCCAGCTTAATAGATCACTTAACAGATCGCTCTATCTGCTGTTGGGTGGTCAGTCTGACTCTAAACCAGACGATCTGGACCAGGCATTACAAGCCGTGGCTGGATGGCTTAGACCACGGGTGGCCAAACTTGCTCAACGTGACAGCCACACAGAATAAACGTCAGATGTTTGAGAGCCGCAAGACATGAACAAATATTACACACACGTTTTTATTGGAAAAAATGCAAATTTGCCTTTTATTAACATTAAATTAGACGGTGTGAGATAGCCACATGTGGCTCCTGAGCTGCAGTTTGGCCACCCCTGGCTCAGGCTAAGCCGACTGAAATTGAATCCTATGAAGACGGCGGTCCTGTGCCTGAGCCGGGGCGGGCCGAGGGTAGGGATCCCACTCCCAACCTTCTACGGGGCTCCATTGGTGCCAGCACCAGAGGTGAGGAGTTTGGGAGCGCTCCTGGATTATTCCTTAACTATGGAGGCCCAGGTAGCAGCCAATGCCAAGTCAGCCTTTTATCACCTTGAAATATACTGGGTTCTGCCTCCCTTTTGTTGCAAGCCTCTGAACCTGCTGAGGTTTGTAACTGGACAGTAGTACCACTTTCCAAGAGAGTGCAGAGTTTGCAGAGAGAAAAGTCTTCCTTATCTCCAGGCCCCGCCTGGAGGTTGGCAACCCCATAATTGGTGGGTACACGGGGGGGGGGAGAAGGCAGCTTCGCCTAGTGAACACAAAAACCTGTAGATGGCCCTGATCAGGTCCCTGCAGGACCTTGGACAGTTCCACCGGGCCATGAAAATTGAGCTTTTCCGGCAGGCATTCTGTTGGAGCTGCACCATATCAGCTACGCCCTGTGCCGGCAGGCATTCCGATAAGAGCTGCACCATATCAGCTACGCCCTGTGCCGACTTACTGCCAGCCGAAGCTACCTGGAGTGGATGCACAGCTGAACGTGCTCTGAAACGCACTTTAGTATCGTTCCAATTTTAGTATATGTGCTGACGAAGCGAGCACAAAACGCACTTTACTATATCTGGATCACCATTGACATATTAACGGTCTAAACTGTGTAGTGTGTATTTTATTGTGTATTTTATACTGAGATGTATTTTGTATTTATTGCGGACTTTTGTTGGCAGGGTGATGTCTCTACTTTTTATCATGCTGTTTAGGTTCGCCATCGCTTTCCTCCCAAGGAGCAGGCGTCTTTTAATTTCATGGCTGCAGTCACAGTCTGCGGTGATCTGGGATCCCAGGAACGTGAAGTCTGTCACTACTTCCACAGCTTCCCCTTCTATTTGCCAAGGAGTGATGGGGCCGGATGCCATGATCTTAGTTTTTTTGATGTTGAGCTTCAAGCCCACTTTTGCGCTCTCCTCTTTTACCCTGAGCAAGAGGCTCTTTAGGTCCTCTTCACTTTCTGCCATTAGAGTGGTATCGTCTGCATATCTGAGGTTGTTGATCTTTTCCCCAGCAATCTTAATTCCCGCTTGTGATTCATCCAGGCCAGCATTTCGCATGATGTACTCTGCATATATATTAAATAAGCAAGGTGACAATATACATCCTTGTTGTACTCCTTTTCCTATGCTGAACCAATCAGTTGTTCCATATCCGGTTCTAACTGTTGCTTCTTGGCCCTTATACAGGTTTCTCAAGAGACATGTGAGGTGGTCTGGTACTCCCATCTCTTTAAGGACCTGCCATAGTTTGTTGTGATCCACACAGTCAAAGGCTTTAGCATAGTCAATGAAGCAAAAGTAGATGTTTTTCTGGTACTCTCTTGCTTTCTCCATAATCCAGCGAATGTTGGCAATTTGATCTCTAGTTCCTCTACCTCTTCGAAACCCAGCTTGTACTTCTGGCAGTTCTCTATCCACGTACTGCTGAAGTCTAGCTTGTAGGATCTTTAGCATGACCTTGTGGTGGCAGCGGCACAACTTGGCAAGTGAACTGAACGCATTTAGCCATGCCTGAATAAAAGCCGAATAATATCAGCTTTTATTCAGGTGTTGCCATTTCAGTAGCCGAATCAGATTGTCTAATCTGTATTTGGCAGAATATATACTGGGAAAATACTGATAAGGTATTCTTCAGGTATTTATTTGGCTCAGTATATACCGAACGCACACCTCTCCTGGAGACTGTAGGACCCACATGGACCCTTTTCTGTCTTCAGTGCTCCTGTCCATACAAGGGGCTCCACTGGCAAAAGAAGGATGTGGGACCCATTTCAGATGGCTCCACCCCATCACCGAAGCCCTCTGTGAAATGTCTTCTTGTCCATATAGTCCTGGTGCCTCCCAATATTGGATTTTTTGAACTCTAAAAGGGCAGGGTCACTTGGGGAAGAAAGACATGCAAATAAACCACATCCGCAAGGACCATACATGAGCCCTTCTTTGGATTCAATCCAGAGTTTTGAGTTCAGTAGCTCCTTAGAGCCCAATAAGATTTTGAGGGTATAAGCTTTTGGGAGTCAAAGTTCCCTTTGTCAGCTACGTATCTGATATATCTGATACAGTATCAGATACAATATCTGATAGAGCTTTGAAAGCTTATACCCCCAAATTTTTTATTGGTCTCTAAAGTGCTCCTGGACCTCACTCTAGCTGTTTGACTGTAGACCAGCACTGCAACTCTTTGAAACTCAGAGTTTGTTGTACAAATCACAGTTTAAAATCAGTCATGGTTTATGGTAACATGTGAATGCAGCCACTGTAGCAATAATAATAATAAAATACAGGGGCAAAGGGCACAAATCAGACACAGGGGCTGGAAAAAAATAGGATTCATATCTAGGATGTCTCGGCATACAGAAGCCGAAATGTAACTAGAAGGTAGTTCCTGCAAAAATGTTGTTGTGCAGAAATCTCCTACGACGGCCCCCCCCCCCAAACGCAAATTAATTTGCGGTTGTGTTTTTCTAATCTTTGCAAGGCAGAGCAAAAAGGCATTTTGAAAAACAGGTCCTATGGTCTTATAGCTATGTAGCACATCATTACATTACTTAATTAAAGGCAGCGGCTTTCTATAACCCCGTCTTTCTGAGACAAATATTCTAATGCTCTTGGAGCAGTCTAATTGGCTTTCAAAACTGCCTCAAAGCAGCCGTTCAACAAATGATTCATATATAACCTCTTAAAATATTTAAACCTTTTCGAGTCTTTGAAATATAATCACTTCTGTAAACAGAATAAATCTCAAGATACTCCCCAAATATATTTATGTTTCATTATACTGGGAAAAAAAACAACTTATGCTGTGTAAAATATATACACCATAAAACATACATGGATTTGCATCTTGGTTTGCCATCTACATGAAATATAAGAACTGCTTCCCTCCCCCCATCCATGAACCAGGCCCACAAGATTACAGTTGCTTTGGTCTCATGCTGGTGCGCTCCTGGTTGCCAACCTCTAGTTGGTGGCTGGAGATCTGGGATTACAACTGATCTCCAGGTGACAGAGATCAGTTCACCATGAGAAAATGGCCACTTTGGAAGGTGGACTCCAGGGCATTATGTTCCACTGTGGTCCCTCCTAAAACTCTGCCATCCTCAGGCTCCACCCCCCACAAACCTGCAGGTATTTCCCAACTCGGGAGCTGGCAATCAAGATAAGCATTTAATAAATGGTTTACGGCCAATTCACACATCTAAGCCAGTCTCTTTCCATGTCATTTCTTATTATCACTTCGACATACATGAAGAGGTGGAACCAGTGGAGCGTGTTAGAGTGTTGGACTCAACCTTTGGAGATCATGGCTCAAATCCTGCCTCAGCCATGAAAACTTGCTGAGTGATGCCTTGGACCGATTTCCCACAAGCAGCTGCGCCGTCCTCGCTCTTCCCTTTCCCTGATTGTATTTGTCGATTTCCCACTACTTGCTGCGCAGCCACGTTTTGACCTGCAGCTTCACCCAATTCCCCCCAAGTCTTTTCGATCCTCAAAAAACAGGATTAAGAAGACGCAGGGGAAATCGGGCGAAGCCGCGGGTCAAATTGTAGCCGTGCAGCAAGTAGTGGGAAATTGACGCTTAAAATTGGGGGAAAGGGAAGATTGAGGGCGGAGCAGCGGCTTGCGGGGAATTGGTCTTTGTCTCACCTACCCATAGGGTTATTTTGAGGGTAAAACGAAGGAGCTCTTTGGAGAAAGGGCAGGATAAATGTATACATACACAGTATAGTAATAAACGCCCTGACCTGGATGGCCCAGGCTAGCCCGATCTCATCAGATTTAGGCAGCTAAGCAGCAGGGTTGGCCTTGGTTAGTATTTGGATGGGAGACCAAAAAGAAAGTCCAGGGTTGCTATGCAGAGGCAGGCAATTGCAAACACCATCTGAACATCTCTTGCCTTGAAAATCCTACGGGGTCGGCATCAATGCTCCCTCTAAGCTGTGGAGTCCTGTGAGCCAAAATCCTACTTTGTGAGCTACTGGCATTAAAGTTGTCAGCAAGAAATTTGGCTACTGCATCAACGAGTTTGCTCCAGAGCCATCCTTCCTGAGCTAAGACAAAAATCTGTGCTCTGGAGGCTAAAAAACTGTGAGCTAGCTCACACTAACTCAGCTTAGAGGGAACACTGGTCGGCATAAGTTGGCTGTGATTCGGCAGCATTTTCCACTACCACTAATGAATAAGTGCACACTGTCTGAAAAGATGATGTTGAGTCACAAATGACTCACAGCAACTCCTTCCACAGGGCGTTCTGGGCATGAGAAGAATACAGGTGGCTTGCCATTGCCTTCCTTGGTCCTGTCTCCCAGCCAAGTCCTGACCACAGCTGACCCTGTTTAGCTCGTGAGGAGCTTGGACCAAATTGGGCTAATCAGGCTACTAATGACGTGACAATTAATGAATCTGGCAGCAGTTTCTGGGATCACACTGACCCGGGAGAGGGAGCCTCCAGGATAATAAAAAACACAACCTAGTAATAGTTCATCCGTTTTATTTGTCCTTGCTCTTTCAGGCTGAGGGTCAGGTTGCATTGATTAAAACAGCAGCTTGCTTATGAGAACTGGCACCTACATTTATAGACAGCACTAAACCATTCCCATTCCTATTTATAGCACTAGCACTGAGGTGAACAACCTAGTGCCCTGGGCAATACTTGAATATTGCAAAGGCGCTAACATTTAGCATGTTGGGAAGGGACCTTTTTGCTATGCCATATATTTTGACAGAAGCAGGCTTCGTGCCAATTGTTCTGCAAAGCGACTTGGCTGTAAAGAAGCTCCACTTCTACATCTCCCATGATTTCATAGGGTTTTAGTTGTTCTCCAGTGCTATGTTGATTATGCCTCGCTGCATAATAATCCACCTGGTTTTTCATAACCAAATTATGTATTTCCCCCTTCAGAGAGCCTATGTCCTGGTCTTCCATTTTTGTTTTGTTTCAGTCTGCTTTCAGACCCATTGGATAATGCACTTTCAATGTACTTTGGAGACAAATTGCACCTGGATTTTCCTTAAGTTGGTTTTGCAAAGGAATACAGGACCGTCAAGCTCACAATTAGAATGCTAACGAGTGCGGGCCCATGAGACTCACAGTGGGAATCCTATCTCCCCTCCTTACATTATTGCTGGGCCCACCACAGCCAGCACTAGGCCTGCTGCGGCTTCCGGGCTCCCACACAGCAACCACTACTGGGCCTGCCATGGCTCCTGTGTGCCAATGCAGCTGCCAGTGGGCCTGCTGCCATCTCCTGGGCTCCAATGCAGCTGCCACTGGGCCTGTCTCAGTTTCTGGGCTCCACCGTAGCTAGCAACCATTGTGCCAGAAGTAGGGGCATTCTCTGCACTTGCACAGAGAATGGTCTATTATTTAGGGGGCAACTGAAACCCCCAATGTAAATTTTTTCCCAGATTTTTCTTCAAACCTGAAGAGTTCCCTAAGTTTCCAGAACTGTTTAGTGTCCATTTGGCCCTCATCTGCGGATTTAGATATCCGCAGGTGGGTACAATGCATAGCTATTAAAGTATATATAGAACTGGGGTGGAACCCATCAATGTGGTGTAGTGGAAAATGGCACAGATTCTGTGCAATTTTTGAAGTGAAGTGCTGTCAATATACACATTATCAAAGCATAGAAAAAAGCCAGGGAAACGCTATAGCTCATAGAGTAAGCAATATTTATAGCGTGCAATTTTATAAGAAAACAATATCTCTTAAAGAAGTAAGTACAACAACATTTAACTACAAAAATACAAAGGTAGCCTATGTTACAAAGTTTGTAGTAAGAATATTTACTTTTGAGGAAGTGGAATTCACGAAACAAAGAGAAGAATCCGGAGCCTTCGTTAACATAGCCTTCTTTGTATTTTTGTACTTAAATGTTGTTGTACTTACTTCTTTAAGAGATATTGTTTTCTTATAAAATTGCACGCTATAAATATTGCATACTCTATGAGCTATAGCGTTTCCCTGGCTTTTTTCTATGCTTTGATAATGTGTATATTGACAGCACTTCACTTCAAAAATTGCACAGAATCTGTGCCATTTTCCACTATACCACACTGATGGTTTCCATCCCAGTTCTAAAGAAAATTACTTAGAGGGCCTAGTAAGTTTAGTAAGGACTTACTGGCCAATAAGAATTGGGGTTCTAGTAACTGAGTAAACAAACAAACAGAAATAAATCAAGCAAGTCTATAGGGTCTTTACATAATCACAAGAGCAGGCTAACTATCTAGCCACTGAAAACCCAAAGATAACATTTTTATTAATCCCAAACCACTTTATTTCATTCAGCTGCTTATTGCTTCTTTTTACGACTAAAGCAGATATAGTAAGCTGCCGCTCCAGTAATTAATTAGCACTTCATTACTACGGCCGGAAATCATTTTTCTCCCCTTTGCTTACGCCATGTTTCTAAGCAAGCAGATGAATAAATAAGTAAAACTATATTGGTTCACATTATCCTGCGATGGAAGGATAGTGCAATAAAACGAGGGGCTCTCCGCTTGAGCCAAAAAAAAAATATGCAAGCTGAAGAGGGAAGTGCCCTTCCACCTCCAGTACTCCTAGTGGGACATGACCATCTGTGCCACTAATGAGCCTGGGATGCCTGCGGTTCAGGGGTTGACGGGATCTGCCAACTTGTTGAAAGCAAATGAGCCAGGAGAGGACTCTAAAGGTCGGGAGAAGAACCCTGGGGGGCTGCCTCCGAGCTGTCTGTTGACTTCAGAAGACTTCTGCTCTCTGCTACACAAAGTGATGGAATCAAGTCCCACTGGAACCATGTAACACGTCTACGCTCCAGATGACAGCTGCCCCTCAGCCTCCATCAGCAGAGTTGAAATATATCACAATCAGACTAACGTCTTCAATGTATGTTGGAAGACGGCTGCTCCCGCGATTTCATGCATTGCCATCTGTTATTGTCCCGAACAACCCCACACCCGAAGCAGTAAAGATGTTAAGAGATGTGGTGGGGGAAAAACCTTCATTTTGAACTCAAATAAAGATGGCATTTAATAACTTGGGAGATGGTGCATGCCCTTGGATGAAGGGATTTTTAGTGACTCCAGGACTTCACCCCAAATGTAAAAGAAGAACCAGTTTGGGGAACTGGTTAAGAGCGCGGACTCTAATCTTGGAGAACCGGATTTGATTCCCCACTCTTCCACATGCAGCCAGCTGGTGTGACCTTGGGTCAGTCACAAGTTCTCTCAGAGCTGTTCTCTCCAGAGCAGTTCTCTCAGAGCTCTCTCAACCCCACCTACCTCACAGGGTGTCTGCTGTGGGGAGAGAAAGGGAAGGAGATTGTAAGCCGCTCTGAGATGCCGAGTGAAGGGCGGGGTATAAATCCAATGTCGTCTTCTTCTTTTTCGGTGTTTGTGAAATTAATCCTTCATTAAAAAAAAAAAGCATCAGCAATTAGTTGGAAAATTTCCCATGAGTTAGCATAAAACAGAATAATCATTGAAGGCAATGCCAAGGATAAAGTCTTGGCAGGATAATCCCCACATGCTTGTTGTATCTTTCATAAACACACTAAGGGAACATGAAAAGTAACATTCTCAGACAACATAGAAAGCATCTCTCAGCTCTCTGCAGAGTAGCTAGAGATGGGAGATAATTCTCAGCTGGGGTTACCAACTCTGGATTGAGAAACGCCTGGAGATTGGGGTGGGTGGGTTGGTGGAGCCAGGGGAAGTCAGGGTTTGAGGAGGGGAGTGATCTCAGCAGTGCATCGTCCCATACAACCCACCTTCCAAAGCAGCCATTTTCCACCAGGGACACTGATGTCTGCTGTCTGGAGATCTGTTGTCATTCCAGGAGATCTCCAGGCCCCACCTGGAGGCTGGCAATCTTGTTCTCACCCCCACAATAGCGCGACCCAATTCCAGACTGGTGAGTTTTTCCTCTTAATTGGTTGCTTCTCCTCTTAATTCTTCCTCCTCCTCCCACCAAATCTGTCAACCAACCACCATGATTACTGGAAAATGCCCTTTTCTCCAGGATGAGGCAAAGTGTGCCTTCCTGGTTTGCCATCACAGAAAAATTCTTCATACAGAAGGAGAACGCAGTGCATGGAACCCCCCTGTGTAAGGCTGTTGTGGAGGAAGGATTCTTCTCTTCAAATGCACCCACAGTTCTCCTTTTTAAGGATGCCAGTGGTCCTTTTTCCCATTCAGGACATAGGCCCCTTTTTGCACTCTCCTTTTGATCCATGTGACCTCTTATTGGATTAAGGAAATTGATCTTAAATTGCGTTATTATGGGCTCTCTAAACAGTTTATGATGCAGCTGGAATATAGTTTTGTCAAACCTTTTCTTAGGGCGCGATCATATGCACAATTAGAGCCAGCATAGGGGTGAATCCTGGGCAAATTTAATGGGCGTGATCAGACAACAACATCTGGCAAGCACCCCACAGCTGTCGGCAACCCGTTTTGCTCCGCCACAGAAGTGGAGTTAAAAGACATCTGGGAAAACCCGATAGTAAATGAGCTGTGACGGGCCACGGACAGACTTTCCCATGTCTGATTGCTCCAGAGCGCTCTCATGGTATCGGGATGGTCTGATCAGGCTAGGGTTCCTAAGTCGGATCGGCACTGGAGCGGGGGTCTCCAGCGCTGCTCTGGGAGTGCGCATCTGCGCACAAAGCACGTGCGCGCCGCAACCCCGTCACCCGGAAGTGACGCGACCACGCCAGGCATGCTGGGGCGGAGCCACAACCATCTGAGGAAAAACCATAGAGTTTTCCCTCGGATGACCGTGGCCCCGTCCCCCAGTGTGCCCGGCGTGGTCGCGTCACTTCCGGGTGACGTGCATGTCGCGTGCTTTGGGGGTGGGGTTCCCCCCAGGGCCCGATCTGCCGTCGGCAGGGAACGGGCCTCTGGGGCGGGGGGTTTCCCCACCCACTGGGGGGACTTGGGAAGCCTAGATCAGGCCATCC